>NC_139712.1:41320694-41423948 GCF_964188405.1 Protomyctophum parallelum | reverse complement strand
AGGAGCATTAGTGGGAAATGGAGGAGAATAGACAAAATATAGTATTCCTTGCATGGAGAGTGCTAAATATATATGCATGTCTTCTTCATTTATTGATATTGCGGTCTATCAATTTGTCATATTATGACAAAAGGGGAATAAAAGGTTTTCTATTTTGGACGCTGACAGCAGCACGCAGGCACAGGTAATGGTTATCCACACTATATCAGTAGAGGAAGTAGAATACAGGGATATGTATATATTCCTTCAGAATTGATTGTTGTTTCACTGTAAGTATAACCTTCTTTAATTACTATTATTAAAAACAATATTATAGTTATATAAGTTATATTAAATCAACATATTATGAATGCCCATGGGGAGAGTATGTTTTTCACATCTGCCTTTTATAGCACCACCAAGAGGGCAACTTTTGTAAAACATTTTTTTTTTACATTAATCCTCCAGATTCTGTCCAAACATCCCGCACATCGCTACACAGTATCTCTATAGTCATGTGCTCAAGACGGACCTGTCCGATATTTCATATTCCATCCTGATTGGCTAACATTGGCTTCCAAAGTTTGCAGGATTAACAAAAAGCCTCAAATCAAAGTAACATGTCGCACATACTTTTAGGCTGAGGAACAAACCCCACTCTTTTCACAATGGCCTGTTATAGCACCACCAACAGGGGGATCTTTGCTAAATCTGTAGGCGTATACGGTCAATCTCAAATGAGGTGAAACAGTCTCTAGTGGTGACTAGTATTCAACGTTGAAGAAGTCCTTATTTAACTTCAGTAGAAGTTCGGCCATATACTGTAGGTCTCAAAATCATACAGATTAATCCTTCCCCTTCTTGTAGTGACGATTAATCCAGCAGCACAAGAAAAAGCCTTTCACATGTACGTAGCAGAGGCGGTTAGGACTGTATTTAACTTGAGCGACAGATTGCCACGATCTCCTGAGAGAGAGTTGAAAGCGGATGTTGTGATTGGTTTCCTGCTTTGAGGAACAGCGTGTGGCCATTGAAGTCCTCGTAGAAAAGAGCTTTTAAATATACAGTATATCCATTGAGAACAGGTACTGAAATGACTTAACCCTGCAAGACCCGGATATATTTCTACTTGCAAAAATGAGATTTCAACCTTACCACTACTTTGTACTAGGCCTACACTTTGCAGAGGAAAATATAATAAATAAATAAAACGCAAATGTTATGCACATTTATAATAATTATTAGGGTAATAATTATAAGGATATCTTTCACAATAATAAATGTACATGTTCTAGACATTCTAATGATCACTAATGTTCAGAGTCCAGAGATTTTGAAGTTGTTTGAAGCTATTTGTATGAAGTCTACTTGCCAGGCGGCTGCCAGCCCATAGAGCCCATGTGAACCCGGACATGTTGAGTACACCAAGGTTTTATGTTATAAATGTTGAGTAGGGGTCCCCAGCATGTAGAAACTGATGTTATAAATGTTTAGTATGGGTCCCCAGCATGTAGAAACTGATGTTATAAATGTTTAGTATGGGTCCCCAGCATGTAGAAACTGATGTTATAAATGTTTAGTATGGGTCCCCAGCATGTAGAAACTGATGTTATAAATGTTTAGTATGGGTCCCCAGCATGTAGAAACTGATGTTATAAATGTTTAGTATGGATCCCCAGCATGTAGAAACTGATGTTATAAATGTTTAGTATGGGTCCCCAGCATGTAGAAACTGATGTTATAAATGTTTAGTATGGGTCCCCAGCATGTAGAAACTGATGTTATAAATGTTTAGTATGGGCCCCCAGCATGTACAAACTGATGTTACACATGTTTAGTATGGGTCCCCAGCATGTAGAAACTGATGTTATAAATGTTTAGTATGGGTCCCCAGCATGTAGAAACTGATGTTATAAATGTTTAGTATGGGTCCCCAGCATGTAGAAACTGATGTTATAAATGTTTAGTATGGGTCCCCAGCATGTAGAAACTGATGTTATAAATGTTTAGTATGGGTCCCCAGCATGTAGAAACTGATGTTATAAATGTTGAGTAGGGGTCCCCAGCATGTAGAAACTGATGTTATAAATGTTTAGTATGGGTCCACAGCATGTAGAAACTGATGTTATAAATGTTTAGTATGGGTCCCCAGCATGTAGAAACTGATGTTATAAATGTTTAGTATGGGTCCCCAGCATGTAGAAACTGATGATATAAATGTTTAGTATGGGTCCCCAGCATGTAGAAACTGATGTTATAAATGTTGAGTAGGGGTCCCCAGCATGTAGAAACTGATGTTATAAATGTTTAGTATGGGTCCCCAGCATGTAGAAACTGATGTTATAAATGTTTAGTATGGGTCCCCAGCATGTAGAAACTGATGTTATAAATGTTGAGTAGGGGTCCCCAGCATGTAGAAACTGATGTTATAAATGTTTAGTATGGGTCCCCAGCATGTAGAAACTGATGTTATAAATGTTTAGTATGGGTCCCCAGCATGTAGAAACTGATGTTATAAATGTTTAGTATGGGTCCCCAGCATGTAGAAACTGATGTTATAAATGTTGAGTAGGGGTCCCCAGCATGTAGAAACTGATGTTATAAATGTTTAGTATGTGTCCCCAGCATGTAGAAACTGATGTTATAAATGTTTAGTATGGGTCCCCAGCATGTAGAAACTGATGTTATAAATGTTTAGTATGGGTCCCCAGCATGTAGAAACTGATGTTATAAATGTTTAGTATGGGTCCCCAGCATGTATAAACTGATGTTATAAATGTTGAGTAGGGGTCCCCAGCATGTAGAAACTGATGTTATAAATGTTTAGTATGGGTCCCCAGCATGTAGAAACTGATGTTATAAATGTTTAGTATGGGTCCCCATAATAACTTGCATATGTTCAGCAATTTTCATAATTGGGATAATGTGTGACCATTAACAACCTATAGAAGGCAAAATATCCCAAATGTCATGTTTATGTAGCATGTGACGTGTCAAACTAGGGGGGTTTCATGATGCTGAATCCATTCCAATCATTGGGCATGGCTGTTTTTAGCCCATTGGGTGTTTGTTTTTTTGCAAAACTAATGCTTGGAATGGATTCAGCATCATGAAATATGGCAGTTTCTACATGCTGGGGCTCATACTACATTTCTAACATAAAACGTTGGTGTACTCAACTGGGTTCACATTCTGGCAAGTGGAAGTGCTAAGAAGTAATGAGTAAGAAATGTCGCCTCACAGCTAGAAGGTCCTGGGTTCGATTCCCGCTGGGGACACGGTGGGCACTGGCGGCGTGTTCCCTCCTCCGCGTCATCAGTGCCCATACCCGAGGCGGGGGTTGGCGATAGGGCCTTTCTGTGTGGAGTTTGCATGTTCTCCCCATGTCCCCTAGGGTAGGTACCCTTACAAAAACCTGCCGTAATCCTGGTCTCTAAAACTACCTCCCCCTGGCCAGCCGGGGCGCCTGATGGAGGGGAAAGGAACTGGTCGGAATAACGTGTCCCTTCCACGCGCTACGTTCCCTCTGTCAGGTGAAAAGAAGCAGCTTGGACTCCTCATGCATAGAAGGAGGCATGAGGTCAGTCCGCTGCCCCCCCAGGTTGGCAGAGGAAGCGTAGCGCCCAGGATTACATTAGATAATTGTCACTGGGTGAAAAAACTGGGTTACAAAATCGTCGGATAAAAATGTAAGAGTCAAGAAGTAATGAGTAACGATCACCTTGTGGAGTCAAGAGTACAATATTTATTTGAAATGTAGTGGAGTAAAAAAAATCATTAAATACAGTTACTTAAACATTTTATTTACCGGTAAGTATAGGCTACAGTACTCAATACATCTACTATACCAGCACACGCACGCACGCACGCACGCACGCACACACACACACACACACACACACACACACACACACACACACACACACACACACACACACACACACACACACACACACACACACACACACACACACACACACACACACACACACACACACACACACACACACGTGAACTTTTATATATTCCTCTCACAGTGCTTCGGAATAGAGGACCATTGTACAGTGGAGGCGTGGGAGGTGAGCACGCTGTAGTTGAGTCAGCACAGCATGGCTTCCCTAAGCCGCTGGACTGCCCCACTGCTGAGCGCTGCAAGTGCAGCACATCTCAATTCGGTCAGGGGGAGATCAAATTCTACCACCTTGCAAATCTTTGCAAGGAGCAGGGAGAAAACTACACTATGAATAAATGGAGAAGGGTAGAAAATATAATAGCGCATTGCTTGAATGATTGGAGGGGAAATCATAGCCTCCATGGCTGTATCTATTAAACTGTGTTTGCATGGAACGGGACCTCATGTCACGCTCAGTTGGAATAGTTGTTCCCATGTGTATAGAATTGTTCAACCACTTAAACCCTCCATGCTAGTTGACTTGGGTCTTTTTAGCTGATCTAAAAGCTCGCAGTCACAGCTTGTACTTCCGAAAGTTTCAGCAAATGTTCCCCTCAGAATAGGATAGGATTTAAGTCTTTAACAACTTTCTCACTTTCAACACTCACAAAACAATTAAACACATACAGCAAGCATTGAGTAAATGTGAGGGAGTATGCCTAAAGACCCTCGGGGCTTGAGAAGTGGCAATCTCTAGAAAACATTTTACAGTAAGTTTAGTATAAAATCTGTATTTGATCATTGATTTATTTATCTTGAACAAATAAAATCATGGTACGGGAAACTCCACACAGAGAGAGGATTAATGCATCAATGTCTATTCCACATCAATGTGGAATATACACATATCTGTTGGGGGAAAAAAAGAAAAGTCATTGCGAACGCAGTGATTGCGAACGCAATGAGCACTAACTATGAGACCCTGCAGATCATGTCTGTCTGTCTGTGTGTGTGTCTGTCTGTCTGTCTGTCCCGCTGTGACACCACCCGCCCGCCACCAGAGGGCGCAGCTGTAGCACACACACACACACACACACACACACACACACACACACACACACACACACACACACACACACAGTAGAAAACTTACACAAATTACTAACTAAAAAGGAAAAAAAAGTACATAATTTATTCTAATTGTTGTTATTGCAATTTACGAGCTGCGTTCGCTTCCCGCGTTTGCGCGTCTTACTTGTAGGTATATCATACAGATACAGTGCACAAACACTAATGTGTAGGTGAAAAGTCAAGAACTATGTGGTTTTCCATGACGATCGTCGATTCATAAATCTGTGAACTCATATAAGCCTTATAATCACACAGAGAGGTGACGACTGGGTGCTATTAATCTTGGACTCAGAGCTGTTTGGTTCCAGATGGAAAGTCCTTCGAACTTTGAGGGCGGTTGGGAGACAGAGGGTTACGATGAGATAACCTCTCTCCTAATTACATTAATCATTCATTCTCACTTGTACAGTATCTGGTCCTGGTCTATTAATGAAAAACTTTATCACTGACAGTGATAGCACATAATGACATTGCTGTGGAAGAGTTCCCTATATTTTTGGGGCCATATTGTATTTTGGCCTTCATTTGAAGTTCTTTACAATTGGTGTATGTATGGAAGGGAAAGGGCATGTTGGTAGAACTAGCATCCATATTAAGAGGGCCAATGATTGATTAAAACTCATTTTCAAAGGTCAGCAGCTCAGATGGTTTGCATTAATCTATCCAGTTTAGTTTCAAATGGATTCTCATGTTAGACACAACATTACTCACCACTGGGGATGTAGAAGAATCATTGCAAGGTTAAACCTTTTCTAAAAATGTGGGGCTACAATGTTAATGCTGGAATGTTAAACTTGCCACATCCCAAAAATGCTGACCTTCCTTGATACGGCGTCCGAAGAAGAGTTTTGATGACTCTTGTGTATTTTTGTTGTTTGAGTGTAGTCTTGTAGCCATGTTCCTGATACAATCGGGTGCAAATCGATAGCTCATCACAGAGCTCATTAGCTAAGGTTATTGGTTTAATGGGGTGGAGAAAACTGAAAGAGCAAACAGCAAAATGCAATCGTGACTATCTGTAGTTAAGAAGGGTACAGTAGAGGGACATTTAGTGGTTATTTGTGGAACAAAGGACACACAGTAGCAAACTATCATTGTCATGACAACAAACTCTCCTGTTTAATGTTGAATTCCAGTTTATTATAGTGTGTTTATAGCAACACAAAAGACTAGAACCACTTGTGCATTAGTCTAACAACAAAGTAAACCCAAGGCTTTCTTCTTGATCAAAGTTGAACAGTATTTCTGTGATATTAATGTTTAATTTTGCTGCACGATGCCTGCAATTAAATGTGCTCTAGATGAGTTTCTTATTGAACAAAGCGACGTGTTTTCACTGACGCGTCACTGACATTCATGGGAGCCATTACTATCACTGTTTAGTCATACAAAACACAATGATTGCTTTGCTGCACCTTGTAATGATCGTGGAGTAAAACAGGTGCAAAATCATTACACTTCTGCCCACTCTCCATTGTTTTCCTGTTATGGGTAATCAATTTCCCTATGCGCGTGAATCCTGTAAGTGTTTTACTGCCTGCGTTGAGTGCTATCATTACTCAAACAGACAAACCACACCTTGGAGGGATGATCCGGCCACTGCAGCGTGTGAAAAAAGTGGCTGTAAAAAAGTAAAATTGTTATTAAATATTATATGTGTAGTGGTAATGAGAACGGTACGTACATGTTTTCTTTAATTTACTTGAGTATTTGTATTTTTGATTACTTTTTGACTACATTTATAGGGAGGGAACAGTTACATTAAGAATTCACCACTTAAGCACTATTTCAAATGTAGTGAAGATATCAGATCTACAAGCTCACAACTTGTCGTGATGTGACATGTTGTGATCTGCTATGTTCACTATTATTGATATCTTTTTTTTAAGCATGTGCTTTTTGAATACTAGGTTATAATGAATAATGAATTAGGTATATTATTTAAAAACAAGTACTTTAACCCAAGTACAAATTTGACTGAGCAGCTTTCACTTGTTGTAAATGTAAGCTGAGTAATATTTGACCAGGAGTATCTATAGAGCGTCGCAGTCCCGCCCCATACCAGGGCCCAGGAAATGATTCCCCGTTCATTTTCCTCATAGACATTTCAAAAAGCATTTATTTAAAGACCTTTTTTGGGCCGAACAAATAATTAGAAAGAAGAAAAAAACGGCAGGTTACACTTTTTTAGTTGTTTTTCTTCTTTGTAATTATTTGTTTGGTCCAAAATATTGTGTTCTCATGATTTGTCACAACTCGAGTTGGCTTTGTACAACGCTTAAAAAGGTCTTTAAATAATAACCTTTTGAAATGTCTATGGGAAAAATGCATTGGGAATTATTTCCTGGGCCTGGCGTCGTCATGAAAGGGGACGGGACTGCGACGCTCTATACTTTGACTCAAGTATGGCTACTGTTCACCACCGTAGAACAGAATGGGTCATAAGTGTTATTATCCCCTCTTTCTCTCTCCCTCCCTACAGCTTTTCCAGTATCTCTCTACTCCCCCCACCACCCTGCTCTCATCTGTTCCTTTCCTGTGGTTGTGAAGGGGCTCATTTGTCATTCAGCAGGTGATGAGTGTGATGTATGTATTCATCCATGACCTCTGCTGCTGTCATTAGTGAGACTAGTAGTGCAGTACCCGTAGTCAGAGTACTTAATGCAGTAACCGTTGTCAGAGTACTTAATGCAGTACCCGTTGTCAGAGTACTTAATGCAGTACCCGTTGTCAAAGTACTTAATGCAGTACCCGTTGTCAAAGTGCTTAGTCTAGCATTAGTACTGATTGTCATCAATCAATCGATCAATTGATTGGTCGATCGATCAAGCTATAGCACAATTCAGACAAGTGCAGTTACATTTTCATAAATAACTACAGTACATTTTTACAGTTTTCAGGACGGGAACCCCTTTTGGTGTTTAAGCATTATGTTATACTTCCATTGAAAAAAAAGCAAATCTACAAGCTCATAGCATAGCCTGCTACGAGCTTGTAGATGTGCTATTTTTGAAAAATCGTGAAAATTTGGTGCACATCTTTGAATATATATTCTTTCAGAACAAATGTTTTTAACTGGTCCCTGGAACAACATATTTTCAGATGGGGGTCCGCGGCCAAATACAGATAATTATTGCGGTCCTTGATATGAAATAGTTGAGCACCACTGATATAGAAACATACGTTTTTCAGAAAACTTTTAGGATTTAGAAGACATTTTTTTAGAATCGGCCTCAGGTCTAAATGGGTTAAATGGATAGTTCAGATTTTTTTTAACTTAAGCTGTATGAAATACTTGCCATTAATATAGTGGTTGCAACTGTATTAATTGATTGCCCAAGTCCCGTGGTGGGAGTTCTGCTCTGGTTTTGGTGAAATATGAAGTAGTTCCGGTCATTTTGAGGGGCTGGCACAGGGGGCCACGCATTAAAAGTAAATTAATCCACAAAACTAACGTCATTTGTATTGTTCACCTATCTCTAAAATATTAGTGCAACTTTCATTCATTTTTTACCCCTCTATCACACAGAACTATTTTTTTGTGTCCATATCACTACGCCTCAAAAAAATGTTCCATGTGATAGAGGGGTCAAAGTTGAACGAAAGTTGCGCTAATATTTTAGGCAATCAATGACAGTTGCAACCACTATATTAATGGCAAGTATTTCATACAGTCTGTATGGGAACCCCTTTTGGTGTTTGGTGATCTACAGTGTTGCGCTACAAGCTTGTAGATCTGCTATTTTTTTAAATTGTGAAAATGTGTCGCAAACCTTTGAATATATATTTTTTCAGAGCGAACTGTTTTTAACTAAAATCTTTGCTTCTGGGGGGTCCCTGGAACAACATATTTTCAGATGGGGGTCCGTGGCCAAATACAGATAATTCTGGGGGTCCTTGACATGAAATATATTAAGCACCACTGATATAGAAACATAGGTAGGCCTATTTCATAAAACTGGCATGATTTAGAAGACATTTTGTAGAATCGAGCTCAGGTCGAAATGGGTTAAGTTAAAAAAAAACTATCCCTTTAAAGGAAAAAACAAGAAATGCAGAAACCTACGTAAGTAAAAGCAACGCTAAAAAGGTGTCTGTCCACAGATTCAAAACCTGCAGATCTATGCAATGCATATTGCCCCAGGCAGATTAAGTCTGGCCCCTCTCAATGTGGGAGGACCTCACGGCCGAAATGGTGACGAGCCAACCAGATTTGTCTGGAACCAGGCTATAACCAACCAGGGCCCAGTATGCAAATATGGGCCGGGACATTGCAGAAGAAATGGCATATTGTGGAAAAATGGACAGGTGCATTTCCATGTCCTCAAACCCAAAAGATCCGGCCGGCCTATCAACCGACCAGCGGGCCGGCCGGATCTTTGGGATTCTGCCCTCCCTCTGTTTTAAAAAACAATGAAAGGATCTGAAAATCTGGCCATTCTAAAAGTAACAGGCAAGCAATGCAGGGACTTTAAAATTGGCGTAATCTGTGCTCTCCATCTGGTCCTTTTGTCACCATGCATGCTACTTTTTTGGAGACCAGACAGCTAGGAGGGCAGCGCGCGCACACACACACACACGCACGCACGCACGCACGCACGCACGCACGCACGCACGCACGCACGCACGCACGCACGCACGCACGCGTGTGTGTGGGTTTGGCAGTGGTCATCGTTGCTGGCGGCGATGCCACTGTAGATGACTATGAAGCCCGATTCTGGCGCCACATACCATGCCACAGTGTGGACATGTGAGGCTTGGATCAGGAGGCTGACTAGCCCTCTCCCTACGCTCATTCTGTAGCTCCGAGATGAGGTCACACACTGGGCCCCTCCCATCGAAACGGCGCAAGTTTCCGCAAACATCGTTTCTTATCCTTACCAGACCATTAATCCAAAACGTGTAGGGCCCATGCAGGTTTACACTAATTCAAACTTAGGATCGGCCCAGAAAATCCAACTCGCCATTTGAACTGAGCCTTACGTCCCGTCTTTTGTCATGTTTATCAAAGGAAGTGTGCGTGTGCGCATGCATGTCGAGTGAACTGAAGTCGGTTGGAAGTTTTCGACCAGGGGAGGCGCTAAAGCTTTTAAACTTCCTTGATAAACATGGAAGCGACTGACAAAAGACGGGACGTAAGGGCTCAGTTCAAATGGCGAGTTGGATTTTCTGGGCCGATCCTAAGTTTGAATTAGTGTAAACCTGCATCGGCCCTACACGTTTTGGATTAATGGTGTGGTAAGGACAAGAAACGATGTTTGCGGAAACTTGCGCCGTTTCTGAAACGCGGTGGGAGGGGCCCAGTGTGTGACCTCATCTCGGAGGTACAGAATGAGCGTAGGGAGAGGGCACATATGGGGCTAGAGGCTGAGGTGGTACTGGAACAGCACGGAGGTGTCTTTGCTGGCGCCGTGCCATCCTTTGCTGCGTGCGGTTCTCCTCAAGGTGTGTAACCCCTTTATAGCATAAGGAACGCCAGAGTGGGCGATTTGCTGCGGCCGACTCCAGATCATTGGGTTTGATGTTACACCAATACACTTCTTCAGCATCTGTTTCAACTGGTCTTTATATTATTTTTTTAGATTTGTGGACTTATAGAACCGCTGATTGATTGGAACGCTTTCGGTCCTCAGCGATAAACGCACAGAGTTTGAAGTGGATTGGTTGGAGGGCTCTTGAGATATTCATGAAGGACAGCCAGACAGACAGATAAACACATGCAGACATGCCGTTAATTCGTAGATATACTGTGGATACTATACTGTACCAATCAGGCTGCTGCATCTTGCTGCATTTTTTCTCAGAACCAGTCCTGGGTTAATTACATTTGAAAATACTGACATGTGTGCATCAATTGTGGCTATTCTGATTATGTCTGTAGTGATTGTGTTTTTAAATCCCCTATTGAGTCATGCTTCTTGAGTTCTGCTTCTTTATTTTTTACTGAATTCTGAATACATCACTCCAAGGCTACTAAAACACCTGATTGGAGTGTCACACAAGGTCACATGTCACAATACCAGCAAACAGACAGCTGGCACTGTAGGGGAAAAATTACAATTCAATGGCAGTGTGCGCCATCATTGAAATTCAACAAACGTCTGTAATGTGTTGTGTGCAGTGCACACATAAGATAGTGTAGAGCCTGGCCTCCAACTTTAACTTGATAAACATTCAAAGAATGTGAAAATAATGAGGAGCTTGTAGGGCATATCTGGACTGCAATCATAGCAATGTGTGCTTATTTCTTTCATGGCTAAAAAGAGAAAAAACATCAACTGGCATCTATTTCTCCATGACTGCTCGTTATATCAAGGCTACTTAAAACAATAATATTGCGTGTCTTCTTCTTTCATAAATATGGGGCAATTAAAGAGTCAAAATGTATAATAATTAGGGATGTCCTGATCACGTTTATTTGCTCCTGATCAGATTCCGATCATTTGATTTTCCCGATCCGATATTTATATTTTTGAGGGACTCTAGCCCCTCCTGTATACAGGTTTAATGTTTGTTTTTAATTCAATGTTTGTTTTAAAAACGCCATTGACAATGAAGGGAGAATTTACTTCATCTTGTCCGTAACACAAACATTAAATGCCATTAACAATAAAGAGAATTTAATGTTTGTTTTACATCACCATTACATCACCTAATCATAGCAACATGAGTTAGACTTTAATATATTAGCGCCTCTCACTTCACATGGGTGTGATTTTTATACAACACATGCCATATCACAGTACAATATGCAAAATCACAAACAATATCCAGTCCAATATCATGCTATGGATATAATATTGATACAGTAGTAGGGATGTCCCAATAATCGGCCCCGATTTCCGATCACGTGATCGGATCGGGACAACTCTAATAGTAATCCATCAAAGTAGCTTTTAGAAGCTATGGGTCAAAATAAGGATTGAACTAAGAACGTGCCAAAACCCAAAAAGGACTCAAAGCCATATGAGAAGCCAAATGTTTTCAATTCGGTTATGACAAGCCTTATCTGAAAAATAACACAGGGTTCAGGGAACGTGGAGGAAACCCAAACTACGGAAACCAGTATGGGAATTTCGTATCAGAGTAAATGTACTAATAAATATAGATGCACTATAGCTCTGTCTGTTTGCATCCTATAGTATAGGTGTAGGACACTCCTTCTCATCATTGTTTGGTTTGCAGCACTTATAGAAGTCAACATGAACATCTCTCTCTCTCTCTCTCTCTCTCTCTCTCTCTCAATTTCAATTCAAAGGAGCTTTATTGGCATGAGAAAATGAGTTTACATTGCCAAAGCAAAAGTGGAACAAGACAATCAAGATAAAACAATGTACGTACAAATAAATATTGAATATAAATAGGAATTAAATAAAGGTGTAAACAGAGCTGTGTTACATTAACACTTTGGGTAATACTATCTTGTGAAACTATAAAAAGATTGTGCATTTTCTGAGATACATCCATATAGGAGACGTTAGCTTTATACTTTTGAAAGGTGACAGCCGTATTTCAATGTTTTTGCATTCACTCAGTATAAAAACATTTGCGACAAGTAGCAGCAACAGTAGCAGTTGCTCTGTTTATATAACAGAATGTCTATATGTACCGAGGTCATTTGCTGTAGGCCTAAGCAGTGTAGGGTAATCCTTAACGTGCTTGTATTCCATTTGACATCCTTCTCCTGTCACAGCAGGATGGGAGTTTTTAGTCATGTTTTCAAACTCTCCTTAATGCTTATGGTTTTGTGTAAAGCACTTAATTGAAATGTGCTATACAAGTAAACTTGTACTGTAGTACTGTAGTACTGTAAAATTAAGACAAAGTTTCCAAGAAATTACTTTAGCTTTAAATGTTCTCACGTCCTAACCCAGGCAGCAGTCAGTACTCCCAGCAGGCCATTTTCTTTTACAAATGTCTTGGAGCAAGCACCAGTTTTGTTAAGTATTCGTTCACGAAATACTTCACTCTATGGGATGTTTCCCTTTGCGGAGCAAAAGGGCAGAAACTTCATTCATGAACTCCCCAGGGCATAAGCTCCTAAAATATGCCCTGTGGGTTTAAGAGCGATGACGTAGATGCCCTGCTTCTCGAAGCATCTAAGCTGCGTCTACGTCACAGCGCGCTCATTCGCTTTTCCTCTGCCGAGCTGAAAGGACAGACTTCTGTTACTGAGTCAAGTGTTTAGGGCAATTTATACCTTAAAAATCGGACAAGAGTGCAACTCGAGTACCGTGAGGTTCCCTGATACTTGGACTTTTCTTCCGACAGAATCTTTCGCAAAAACTCTGCAGAAACAATGCTCCTAGACGGTTCGTAAGTTCTATTACCAGAACATTTCGAAAAGACCGCCAATTCAGATATAGAGGGGTAACAACTAGCTTACAGCTGGCGCCGCTTAGCGGTTAGCTTAGCAAGGCGCTACCTTCTATTTTGCTATCTTTCTCGTTCCAGGCTAAGAAGCCCGCTACGGTTAACATAGTTTCAGTCTCACGAAGGTGCTACCTTTTCTAGCGAGCTAGCTCGCTCTCGTAGTGTTACTCACTAGCTTAGCGCTAGCATAGCACCTTCAACGTTAAACTAGCCGGTGTTTTACTGGGCCTGTAAGCCAGTTTTCGCTAGTCTAGTTTTTCACCTAGAGACTATACGATAAGCTACCTGGTGCTTTACGAGGCCGGTAAGCCCGTTTTTCGCTAGCCTAGCTTTCACCTAAGCTACGCGGCCTAGAATGTCTTCCCCGGTGAGAGAGACCGCCGCCGCAGCTAGACACCGCCGAAGAGGCATCACTCCCGAGCCACAGAAGAGGTGCACTGTGGCGGGATGCGGCAACAAGATGTCCGGCACCGACAGACACGAAGTATGTCTGTACTGCCTCGGCGTGGATCATGCACGCAACGCCCTTCTCGATTTCGACGACCTATTTGGTTGCGAAAAATGCAGAAGGATGGACTTCACCCACCTACGAGGTAGGCTGAGGCGCGTCGATGAGTTCTACAAAAAGTACACACTCGACGAGCACGAGCACTATGGACCGAGGCAGAAGTTGGACTATACCCCAGCTTCGCCTCGCACAGCCAGAGGCTCCACTCAAGAGCGAGAGCGGCCTATACCGGCCCCTCGTAGCCGTGCTACAGCTACGGTCTCCTCCCAGGCAGCGGCAGACAGGGCCACCGCAGCCCGCTACGAAGCTGACGGAGCTAGACCTAAGAGCGGCTCTCGCCCTCTGATACCTCGTCAAGTGAGTACACCAGCAACCGGGCCTCGCGGCCGCGAGATCCCGGCTACCATGGAGGAGCGCTCCGCCAGACCGATAGCAAAGCCTCGTCTTCGCACTACGGTCTCTACTACCATGGCAGCCCGCCTAGAAGCCTCTCCACCACGCAGCAAGGCCCCCACTAAGGACTGGGCTGACGCTGAAGAGGGGGAAATCGACTACGACGAACTCCCCTCCTTCCAGGAGAGAGACTGCGAGCGCTATGAAGTCGTAGACGAGGGCAACTACCAGAACGACTCGTCAGAGGCAGACGAGTACACTCGCCGCCCTTTCCAGGACAGTGAAGACGACGAGGTAGAGGAATTTCCTCCCCCCGTCGACAGACAGGTAACACCCCCACCTCAGCCTCGCGCTGCTCTCCCCAAGGATAATTCAACCTTGATGGAGATCTACAAAAGGGCTGCTATCCGCTGTGACCACGCCTGGGAGGAGATCCCCAGCGAGAAGGTGAAGTGGGATGGACGCAGCGATGAGTACGTCCCCCCTCCTGTACCAAAGAAGCAGGCCATTCCTCAGGCCTCAGGCTTTGAGACCTTGCTCAGCAAAGCCTGGACCAACCCTATAGTCAAGGTAGAGGCCATCCACCGCCGTGGCAAAAGGGCGGCCACTGAAATGAAGGACATGGAGAAGCTGAACCTTCTCAAGATGCCCTCCATGGACAGAGCCATGGCCTCGTACCTGGCTAACCCCCAAGCCCCAACTGTGATCCCACAGGACAAAGAACCAGTCTTCTCCAGTGTGGCCGACAAAGAAGGGTCTAAGATCAACAGGTGGCTGTATGACCACATGACCTTCGTCGCCAGGGGACTCAACGCAGGAAGCCTCCTGCATGGATCCATGAAGGCTCTCCTGCTGAAAATGGGCAACATATCCACCCCAGAAAATCTGGCTGAGATGCGCCGCCTGGTACACGAGCTGGCCCAGCTCCAATATGATGTCACCAAGCACACTGGAGCAGCTATGGTGTCCTCCATCCTCCAGGAGCGGATGAGGTGGGCGAACCTCGCCCCTCTCCCCGATTCTGTGAAGAGGGACATGGTGGGGAGGGACATATCACACGAGAGCCTCTTCCATGGGGTTCTCGAAGACATGTCGGTCTCCATCCAGCAGGCAGAGACCTCCACCAAGACGATGAAGGCTCTTCAGCCACTGGCTGCCAAGGCTCCACCGGGCCGCGGCAGGGGCAAGCGTGCCCCATGGAAGCCCAGGACGTCCAGCAAGGACCCACCCGGGCCCCCGAGGGACTACTCCGGAGACAGACAGCGTCAACCGCAGGGTCCACACACCGACCGTCGCCGCTCCCCCCCGCCCTACAAGCCCAGAGGAGGAGCGTCCAGGGGCCGAGGCGCTGGGAAGCGGAAGTGACCCGCATGGCAGGTCCCAGAGGGGGGTCCTAGCCTCACCCCCCCGATTTCTCCCACAGAGTTCGAGGCCGGAGGGAGTGGTCACGGACCTCGCCTCCGAGCCGGCGTCAAAGCGCTTGAGGACGAGTGTGCAGACTGCCACGGGCAGCAGTGTACACACGTACCAAAATGTTGTTATGTGCAATTCACAAAGTGTCAATGTTTTTGCTTTAATAAAGTGTAAAAAAAACAAAAAAACACAAAAAACAACACAACGAACTCTGAAGGGCACAAGCCCAGCCATGGGAGAGATAACCCATACTGTAACAGCACAAGCTGTTACAGGCCGGGACCACCACGTCAAAATATTTCTTCACTACCCGAAGAATCCACTAGAGGGAGACATTCCACACAAGGTGAGTTTTCCCCTAGGCAAACCGTCTCAAGGTACCCACAGGCTACAGAGAGACACCACTATACAGGCGGGTTTCCCCCCACACACGGGGAACCCCCTGTTACGTCATCTGTCAAAGTGGCGAGAGTGCGGAGCATCATCATGGATCATGCGCACTATAGCGACCGGATACAGGCTCCAGTTCGTGTCGAAACCGCCCACCTTCGAGAGGATCTTATTCTCTCAAGCGAGGGGACAGGAAGCAGGCATTTTACAAGAGGAAATCAGATCCCTCCTGCAAAAAGGTGCCATCACGGAGGTTTCTCACAACCAGGCAATGAACGGGTTTTACTCCCGTTACTTCCTGGTGAAAAAGAAGGGGGGGGGGCTCCGACCCATATTGGATCTCAGAGCTCTCAACCGCTATCTGAAAACCTTCCGCTTCAAAATGTTGACGCCACCAGTCCTACTGCGATCAATCCGCAGAGGGGACTGGTTCACGTCAATAGACTTACAGGACGCATACTTTCACGTTCCAATATACCCACCGCACAGAAAATTTCTGCGCTTCGGGTTCGAGGGGAAAGTATACGAATACACGGTACTTCCCTTCGGAATGTCCCTGAGTCCGAGAGTCTTTGTGAAATGTACAGCAGCGGCGATAGCCCCACTGCGACAACAGGGTCTTCGTCTAGCAACATACATAGACGATTGGATCCTATCCGCAGACTCTCAACAAGAGGCGCTGTCACACACACACACAGTGCTCAGCCACCTCCGCTCTCTCGGATTTCAAATCAATTACGAGAAGAGCATGTTAACGCCGACACAGTCAATAGACTTCATCGGTATAACGCTAGACTCAGTCTCTTACAGAGCTCGCCTGAGTCGAGAGAGATTAGACGCGACGATACAATCGGCAACGTCTTTCAAGAAAGGACGCTCGATTCCTTTCCACATATGTCTCAGGATGGCGGGGCTAATGGCTTCCTCAATCCATTTAATCCGCCTGGCCAGGCTACACATGAGACCATTCCAGCTATGGATGAACTCTCTGCGTGTACCTATGTACCGTCGCCACCAACGGGTAGAAGTGACGTCACACTGCATACTAGCCCTACAATGGTGGATAAACAGACGGATCCTTTCAGAAGGAGTCCCCATGGGGAGACCTCTGATCAGGAAAGTGGTCACCACAGACGCAAGCATGACAGGCTGGGGAGCCACGCTGGAGGGTGCCACAACCAGGGGGGTGTGGTCAGAGCACCTACGCTCCTCCCACATCAACTATTTGGAACTGATGGCGGTTTTCCTCACTCTGAGGCAATTCGAACCGCTCATACAGGGTTGTCACGTGCTGGTGAGAACAGACAACACAACGACGATGTGTTACATAAACAAACAAGGCGGTCTCAGGTCCCCCCGTCTTCATCAGTTAGCTCGAGAGCTCATTCTATGGAGCGACTCTCGGCTTCTGTCCATCACAGCATGTCACGTCCCCGGTATTCTGAACACAGGAGCAGACCTGTTGTCCAGAGGACCTCTCCGCTACTCAGACTGGTCTCTACACCCACAGGTGGTCACACAGATCTGGAGCAAGTACGGGACACCCGAAGCGGACCTATTCGCCACAGAAGGGAACACGACGTGCCCCCTCTTCTTCTCGATAGAGGGGCCATCGACGCTGGGACTAGACGCCCTGTCACACCGATGGCCCAAAGGCCTACTCTACGCATTTCCCCCACTGACCCTCATTCCCCCCACTCTGGACAGAGTGAGGACTCAGGGTCTGACAATGCTGCTAGTAGCCCCAGCCTGGGGGGTCTGGAGGTCGGAGATAACTCACCTCCTCTACGACCAACCGTGGCAACTCCCTCTACGAGTGGATCTCCTCACTCAAGCAGGTCGGGAGATTTTTTCACCCTCGCCCCCAGGACCTAGACCTATGGGTTTGGCCCGTGAGAGGGTGATGTTGTCCGACGTAGGCCTCCCTCCGAATGTCATAGCCACAATTCAGAGGGCAAGGGCTCCATCAACAAGGGCCCGCTATGATACGGCATGGCACGTCTTTGAGCAGTGGTGCTCAACACGGCCTACTCAAGTGGTCCCCTACCGAGCGTCAGTAGTGGACATTTTGACCTTCCTACAAGAGTTCCTAGACAGGGGACTAGGTCTCTCCTCGGTCAAAAACAACTTGGCAGCAATCTCAGTCTGCCATGTGGGGTTTGAAAACGAGACGGTATGGAAACACCCCCTAGTTAGGCAGTTCGTTAAGGGCGTACGAAGGGAACACAGGATCAACAGATCCCTGGTCCCCTCCTGGGATCTAACCCTAGTCCTGGAGGCCTTAACCAAGGATCCCTTCGAACCACTGACGACAGTTAGTTTGAAGAACCTGACACTGAAGGTAGCCCTCCTAGTTGCCTTGACAACTGCTAAAAGGGTCAGCGACCTACACGCCCTCTCGACCTCGCCAGAGTGCATGAGGTTCGATGACAGGTCAACCAAGGTCACTATCAAGCCCAACCCAGCCTTCATCCCCAAGAACGCTCTCTCCGTGTGCGTTCCAGTGGACCCACAGGCTTTCCACCCCCCTCCTTTTGCTTCTAATGAAGACAGGAGGTTAAACTGTCTCTGTCCAGTGAGAGCTTTACGAGCATACGTGGACAGGACGGCCCCCTTCAGGATAGGGAATCAACTATTCGTATCCTGGGGTACCAGGACCAAAGGAAAGCCTGTCACAACGGTCAGCATCTCCAATTGGATAGTGCAGACCATCCGCCTGGCTTATACTAGTCAGGGAGTGGAGCCCCCACAAGCGCTGAGGGCTCACTCCACAAGAGGCATGGCAGCATCCTGGGCACTCTGTAAGGGTGTCCCAATCCAAGAGGTCTGTACCGCAGCGAGCTGGTCCTCTCCCTCAACATTTGCCACATACTATAACCTAGACGTGGCAGCGCCCTCTGTGGCGCACGCAGTGTTGGGGGCTGCCGCACCATAATGGACCTATTAGGCCATTAAACCATGTGTAATCACATAAGTCTAGATGCCCTGGATATACCAGGCCTACATGAAGCATCTACACTGAGAATGTATATCAGCCCGAGGCTACTACCATTCTCCACCGGGACCGGGCTATCAACCAGAGGTTGCCCAGCCCTCATTAGGTTACTTTATATAGCCCTGAACACACTTGACTATTTTCAAGACACGGGAGTTCATAAGGTCCCATAGAGTGAAGTATTTCGTGAACGAATACTTAACAAAACGAAGAGGTTTCTTTAGAAACCAAGGTTTTGTAAGTAGAGTGAGCGAAATACTTCACTCGAAACACCCTTCTGTCTTGGCCCGGCAGAAGGAAAAGTGTTCGAATGAGCACGCTGTGACGTAGACGCAGCTTAGATGCTTCGAGAAGCAGGGCATCTACGTCATCGCTCTTAAACCCACAGGGCATATTTTAGGAGCTTATGCCCTGGGGAGTTCATGAATGAAGTTTCTGCCCTTTTGCTCCGCAAAGGGAAACATCCCATAGAGTGAAGTATTTCGCTCACTCTACTTACAAAACCTTGGTTTCTAAAGAAACCTCTTCGTTTCTTGTGGTGTTTATGGTTTAATCAAGAACACACAATGAATGGCTGGGTGTCTAGCTGCCGGGTCCATGAAGTCAAATGTAAGACTTTAAAACCTTTTATTACTGTTGTGGACAATTATTTTTCCAGACCACTGTAGGGTACTTTAGTGGTGGTTGCCAGACAACAACTACTGCTGCATGATTACTATATGCACATTGATTGCACGTTATTAAAATGATTCATTTGAGTGAATACAGTTCTACAGCTTATAGAACTGAAGTCAAGTTACTGTTAAAACGCAAGAGTATTTCTCATTCAGAGAGAGTAGTACAGACACCTATGCCATCATGCATAGCGGGGGGTTGTATAACTAGTCTTTGTTTGATGACTGCTGGTCTCGGACAGGAACAAACTGCAGGTTGAAAAGACCCTCAGCTCTGAACTCGTAGAATCTGCACCTGGCTCGCTGATAACAAACTATCCTTACACCTGGGAAAAACTGAATCCATCCTCTTCGGATCAAATAGTAATCTCAGCAAGGCAGATGGCTTCTTGGTTAGAGTGGGTGACAATATTATCACACGAAAAATTACCTACCTAGGTTCCATCCTGGAGGCCAATCTTTCCGGTGATAAAATGGCCACCAACGTAATCAAAAAAGTCAATCAAAGAACAAGATTCCTTTACAGGATCTCCTCACTGGTCAGCAAAAACACCTTGAAGACCTTAACAGGAGCCCTCGTACAAGGTTTCTTTGACTATGCATCCACCTCTTGGTACCACAGCACCTCAAATGCCCTTAAAACAAGGCTCCAGACCTCCCAAAACAAACTGGTCAGGCTCCTACTTGGCCTCACCCCCCGAACCCACCTCACCCCTGCCCACTTTGACAGGCTGGGATGGCTTAGGGTCGACGACAGAGTACAGCATCTTGCAATGGGTCTGGTCCACAAGATTCGATACACCACCAAGATACCCATGTACCTGTCTAAATACTTCCTTAATGTAAACGAAGTCCACACCCACAACACCAGAGGGAGTGCAACAAACCATGTACAACCCAGATTCGGCACAAACAAGGGACTAAATTATTTTCGCTCCTATGCCACCAAAATGTGGAACGCCCTACCAACAGTCATTAAGACATGTGAATCCCTTGACTCCTTCAAAACCGCTCTCAAAGGGCACCTACGGATGGCTGCAATTCGAAACTGGCCTCTGTAAAATCTGAATATTTCAAAAAATAATATTTCAATCAATCAAAAAAAGGCTAGAACGATCCAGTTGAGAGGATACAGAAGCTGTCTGTGTAGTAGGCAGGCTCTAGACTGGATCTGAGCCGTATCCTAGATTGGTCAATAGAATTCGATGCAATGCGACAGAATTTTATTCATCAGAATAAAAACACAATGATGATGATATAAACAATAGAAACGTAAGGAATCAAACAATACAATACAATAAAAAAATGTAATTATGGAAAGGTAATTGTGTATAATGGATGTCTTCACGCCGCTCATTTGTCCAGAGTTTAAATGCTTCAAAAATCAATAAAGTGAGCTCTGGTTGCCTGGAAGTCATAGAGTTTAATAGTCTGCAAAATATGATCTATAGAGGTAGGAATTATTAACAATAGTGTAGTGTGAAATGACTGGACAATAATTAGCAATAATGTGCCCCAACATCATCATCACCTTTATTTATACTCGGAAATACAGTTGAGGGCAAGCCCTCATTTTCATTGTAGCCGAGGTTACAATACACAAAATACAGTAAAAAAAAACAATACATCAAACAACATTATAAATCAGGATAAATTACAAAGGAACTTTATACAGAACAACCATCAGTAAAACAGATCAATTAAAGCAGGAGCAGTGCACAGTGAAAAACCTTCTGGAGCATTCCTTTGAACTGACCGAAGGATGGCATGGAGCTCAGTTTTAAAACATTCTGGAGCATTCCTTTGAACTGACCGAAGGATGGCATGGAGCTCAGTTTTAAAACGTTCTGGAGCATTCCTTTGAACTGACCGAAGGATGGCATGGAGCTCAGTTTTAAAACGTTCTGGAGCATTCCTTTGAACTGACCGAAGGATGGCATGAAGCTCAGTTTTAAAACGTTCTGGAGCATTCCTTTGAACTGACCGAAGGATGGCATGGAGCTCAGTTTTAAAGAGTTTTGGAGTTCATTCCACGAAGTTGGGCCATTGACAGAAAAAGCTATCCTACCCAACTCTGTCCGGGCCTGAGGAACCCTGAGCCTTAAGAAATCACTAGAGCGGGTCTGATAGGTGTTACTGTTGATTGATTGATTGAAATATTTATTAACAGTTTGCAGAATTACAGTACATTTCAAGCACAAACTCAATACAAAGACTGTTAACTGTGAGTGGACGACCCAATTAAGCATTACACTTGTTTACAACAGGGTCCACCTTGTTCAATTCATCAAAACATTTAGAGACATACAAATAGACACTTCTATATAGTTAAAGAACAGATCATAAATGTTCAGTTCCATCATGGAACAAATATAGTCAGGGAGCATCCCAGCAATGGCTTTATATAAAAATACGTGCCAATGCTTATCTCGCCTCTCAGTCAGGGAGGATAAACCTGAGTTCTCATGAAGTGTAGTGGTGGGTACCATGACTATCACCAATAGTCCACTGCAAGGCAGAGTGGTATACAGTGTCTAGCCTCTTTAAAAGTGAAGGAGCAGCAGACCGAACATCACATCCAACATACTGATTTTTTTTGTTATTGTGCACCTTTGGGCTGCCAGAATATCCACACACAGTGACACTAGTAATGTGACTGTGTGTTGACACTCTTGGAAAAACATGACAATTCCTTGTTAGTAATCCCTGGTGCTTCTCTATGCATGTGTAGCCCCCAGCCAAGACCCAGCCCGCAATAGTCTACTTACTGCAAGTGCATGTGATAAGAAAAGGTGTTATTGTTATCTACTTCTATTTCCCCTCCTGCTGGCCGGCTGCAGAAGCAGTTAAGGGCCGTTCACACTGAGCATTATGATAACTAACTATATCGTTCACCATTGTATTCTTTTATAGTTGGTGTACTGAATGCCATCCAATTGACTTATAAGTATTTAGCATGACTAGTCCTTACTCTTTACCCGTTCGAATAACACCAAATTATTTACAGTGTGAGTAATGCGATTTAATAGATCATATTATTGATGTATGTGTTATGAGGTGTAATCAGTCTGGTCTCAGAGGCACTTGCCAGTTGGGCAAGTAATACAGGAAAGGTGCAATTCTGGGGAAATTGTGGTTGCCTCGATCGCGCAGATGCCTTTGGATATGACCCCTCCCACTGATTTTGCTAGGCAATGTCAAAGTCATGTCACCCCTGTGATCATGTATAAGTAATTTGGAGGTAATTTATCCCCCAAAAATCATGTTTTTTGCAACTAACGTTTAAATGAACCTCCTCTCCAAGTTTTGTAAATATAGCACTTACGGTCTCCCAGTAAAAAATACATGAATGGGAGTCTTCGTCCCATTATAAGTGAATGGAGAAATGTAATAACTATACATTTTAAAACAGGGTTAAATTTGTTACATTGAAAAAAGGGCGTTGAGAGGCCCTGCATAATGGAATGGTCAATGTCTGTGTGCAAATTTAGATCAACTGGGCAAGCCTCCAAGCCAGTGAGGAGCAGGGGGGCTAGGACAGACAGACGGGTTTGTAGAAAGTAAACCAATGGGTGACATTCCCTCCGTCCATATTTTTGAGTGGTGCAACCACTCCCTTATGGAGCTAGTGTGTGGGTGGGTGGCTGGCTGGGTATCTGGGTATGAGCACGAAAATAGCATGGTTGTTTTTCACCACCTAACACACATACACACACACACACACAAACACACATGCACATATTAACTGTATATGATTATTTCGGTACAGTATAGTACTGTACAGTACAGTGACAGTACAGTACAGTAGAGGGTACAGTAGAGGGACCCCCACACGGTAACTGTCATTTCTCAACCGTTTCGGACATGGGCCGGCTCGCTGGAACCGGGCCGGCACCTGGGTGTGTTTCTGTGGGTCTGGAACTCCCTCCCCCCCTCCCTCCCTCCCCCACACACACACACACACACACACGGAGTTGCACCACTCACTTCACACTGGTGTGATTTTTTACTTAAACCCACTAAATGCACATGCATGCGTCACTTTTCCACCGGGACACGCCCCCCTCATCTAGCCTGAGTGGTAAAACATTGAGCATTGGAGTTTTTAAGTGCTCGTTGGAAATCACTCAAGGGCCCTGCACTGAATTTCTTGACAGAAAGTATAGCTCATTACCGGTTTATGGTGGAGTTTTATGAAACAAATTGCAGACAGAATAATTCAAGCTTTCCGTACAGCTGCAATGTTGGCGAGTTTAACGTTGTTTATGAATCAAATAGGACTTTTCTGTTTGGATATATGGGCTGTCAAGGCCATGAAGTAGGTTTTTTGCCACTCAGTGTGTTCCTGCAGAACTCCCGGGTACGATGATGTCACGCCCATAGCCTCCTATAGTAAACTAATGCTGAGTTGACAGGGCCGGGTTACCCAGGGCTGTATTGCTTTTGTTCCCCCGGCCCTCTAGGCCTAGATTTGCTATTTTTGGCAAATGTTCCCCCGACCCCCCAGAATGTGGACGATAGGCTTCAAGTGGTTATGTGTCAAGGTATCAGCCTATCAGGTGACGTTTGTATTCTCTCGCTGTATGTCTTCATCTATGAATCATCCAGGTGTCCCGTCATTCATCCAGTCAATTACACTTCCAATCCCCCGATTAGTCTGGCATCACACTGGTTCCTGGCACCAGCCAATCAGCTGATGCCAACAACCCTTACTATAAAGATTTCCTTTTGCACTTGTGTTATTTTAGCTGTTTTGGATTTGTGCCCATACTTGTTTCACAGGTATGTTGTATGAAAGAGGTATGTAGCAGCCCTCACGCAAATTGTGAATGAGATGTGATACGTGTGATGATGTATGATGATAAGAGCTCCCTTCACTTCACACAGGTGTGATATTTTTCCTTGTTTAGACAAAACGGCATCACGGCAGTGGTGTGCACATATAGACACTAGGTGGTGCTAGAGCACCTGCACTTTTGCCCTCTGGACAGCAACTTTTTAAAGTTCATTTGTTGTACAGTTTGTTCTTTTTATTTTGTACAGTGTACAGTATGTGGCCCATGGTGACATCGATAAATTCTGGATTAAATGCCTCTAATATATTATTTATGCACCAAAATCTATAAATCTCTTAATGCAACCGGCGGTTCCGTGCGCAGCACAAGGTGCCCTTTTTTCACTTGCGCACCTGCCCCTCTAAATGTCTGTGCACGCCACTGCAGCGCGGCACTTTTAAGTACAGAATGTACAAGCCCCCAGTTAACAAGTGTGACCTTATGGGCCTTGGTACACATTGTTGACAGTAGTTGCCATCAAAATGTCAATTTTGCATCAGTCCCTTTTGGCTCAGGGCCTGAGACATATCTATGTTGGCCCTGGCTGACAGTATCCTTGGCAGGCACATTGCAAACAGCTTACAGATTTGACAGGAGTCATGGTACAAAACGTGCCACAGCTGGTAATAAGACCACCAACCCAGAAGGATTTTGTGATCGTCTATGGACTGTGCAATGAAGTTTACTATCCAATGATTTACTGTACATCAGTAAATCATACAGTGTGTATATACAGTTATAAGATATGGTCCTGTGTCGCACAGATCATTTCTCCACACAATGATGATCCACTTTGGCATATGGGCTCAAGGAAAGAGTAGAGAGTGCAAGGGCAATGCTAGAGCTGAATAGCTGATTGTGAAAGTAAAGAACGGATGTTCCATAAACTGACGACTGACCAAGGAGCTGAGGCACGTACCTCGCGGAAAGCATTGTGATGGAGAAGTGGGTGAAGCTGAAGAACATGGAGGCCAAGGCTAAGGTGTCGTGGTGGTGAGGTGCTCTCACAAATGCCTCTCTTCAACTGTTATATTACCAATGAACTGTTATTTTAGCACACTGAGTGCAAAAATGCCACTGCCTGCAATGTTGCAAAAGATTGTAATGTAGGCATGTTCCAATAAATCTCTTGGGTGACCTGGTTTTAGATTTAACCACTTAAGCATCATTTTTTCCGTATTATCCATTGTCTGTCAGAGAGGTCGCGCTGCTCTCCAGATTTAATTGTGCTCCGTATTAATGAAATGACGTGGGAAGCATGCTGGTTCTACGAGTGGGAGTCGGGACAGGGTCAGCGTGTAAATGCAGACTGCTTTGTGCCATGATTTAATGGATTTAAGATTTTCCTCTGTGATTGTATAATGCAATCTTAAATGTTTCATGTATGTACCTTTGTTGCTTCTCTTAAGTTTAGTTTTGGCCAAGAGTTTGAGAGGGAGGGAGATTGGGAGGGGAGAGAGAGAGAGAGAGAGAGAGAGAGAGAGAGGGGGGGGGAGGGAGAGAGGGAGGGGAGAGAGAGGGATTCATATCATGAACAATATGACCAATATGATTTGATAATCTTTTTGTTATTTTTTCACTTAATAGGCCTATATGCTGTTGGTTATTATTTTCTTGATTTTAGCAGTTTTCTCTCAATGGTTAGAATTATTCATGAATTCAATTATTCTTTAACCTATTTTGTAGACCTTTGTATACGTTCTGAGTGCTCCGGTTCCCTAAATTGTGCAAGGACTTTAATACTGGCTACAGTGCTGCAGTGTATAATAAATGTATTAATAGATTTTTAAGCATGCATGCAGTAGCAGTAGTCTTGTGTTATTATGGATCAATGAATTTCATTTAACCTACCACCAGAACTATTTTAATTTTAATTAGTGCCCTGGCTTGTGTTGCTCATCAAATCTACATGGTTAAAAGAGTCAAAGAATGAATGAAAGACTTTATTTGTCACATGCATGTTTGAACAATGAACGTGAGACAATCTCCGATAAACAATATCCGATAGTAATACAGAAAAGTAAATACAAATGATGGATGAATACATTTGTGACCAAAATATGAATAAGTTAGCAACCAATTATATACATAATTATATGGTGAACTACATTCTACGTTCTGCCCTAGATAATTCTAAAAATGTATAATTTATGCCAGGAGGTTGTGCAAGATAAATATAAATATAATAAATAAATAATAAATATGTGCTCTGTTGTTGAGTGGATATTTCATGTTAAATACAGTTGACGAATGGTAAATGGTGCATTTATATAGCACTTTTTATTTTATTTTTTTAGGGACGTTAGCCCCTCCTATATACAGGTTTAATGTTTGTTGTTAGTTCAATATTTGTTTTAAAAACGCCATTGATAATGAAGGGAAAATGTACGTCATCTTGTCCCTAACACAAACATTAAATGCCATTAACAATAAAGAGAATTTAATGTTTGTTTTTCATCACCATTGCATCACCTAATCAACATGAGTTAGACTTTAATATATTAGCGTCCCTTATAAGAGTCCTTAGCAGCATATGGGGGGTAAAGGTTAGGGGCACTTGTACTTGTTCAAAAGTCTAATGGCTTGGGGGGAAAGCTTGTGTCGATGTTGATGTCGATGTCGAGAAGTCATAATAATATTCCATTTGAATGGCATATTAGCTTATTAAGTGGACACAACTGTTCATTGTGAAATGCACTGCCTCTGCAATGGTTAGATGCACAGGAATAATACTATTTGTACTTGGAACATCAATAAAATTAAAATGGCCATTTGTGTTGAGTCATCATTATATGCATAACTTTTGCTAATTAAACACTATAAACATACCCAATGGTTACATTGCAAACATCCTTACACCTTTCACATTCATTCAGAAAACCAACAAAACACAAGTTGGGTGACCTCTATTTCTTATTTCTGCTACTTTATTCAAATGTGCTAATTATCTCATTAACTATGCACGATACAATTTCTTTTAAATCTACGTAAAAAAATCATGTTAGGAACAACTGAGAAAAGTTTTGGTACACCCTTTAATCAGGTTTTTTATAGCTTTTTCCCCATAGGCTACTGTAGAGTACAATGCACTTGTTCGGCCCTTCAGACATATAGCTGCATACGGTACATACTGTAGTAACATGATAAACAACAGTGATAGTAATATTAAGATTCAGATTTTACAGGGGCCAGTTTCGAATTGCAGCCGTCCGTAGGTGCCCTTTGAGAGCGGTTTTGAAGGAGTCAAGGGATTTGCATGTCTTAATGACTGTTGGTAGGGCGTTCCACTGTCTGTCTGTCTGTCCGCTTTGAGAGAGAGAAGAAGAGAGAGCAAGATAGTGTGAGTGAGAAGAAGAGAAGCATAAGTGTAGCCTACATTTCAAGTCATCAAATTTGATTATTGGCTCATAATAAAACTATAACCGGCAGAAGGACCGGAAGTTCCAGACCCACAGGAACGCACCCATGGTGCCGGCCCGATTCCGGGGTGCTGCCCCGCGTCCGACACGGTTGAGAAATTACAGAGTTACCGTGTGTGTGTGTGTGTGTGCGTGCGATGGGCGTGATGTGCGTGCGTGCGAGTGAGTGAGTGAGTGAGTGAGTGAGTGAGTGAGTGGGAATATTGCATATTGGACAGTGTTGTGGGAGGGGGAGACACTTTGTTGCTGTCGGGCAGAAACCTCTTACCTCCATATTCTAACATTTTGTGTTTTTTCCCTCGTATATATGCCCTACTTGGTCATATACTACAGCGTCACACAAAAGCATCAAAAGCAGCAGAGAGGCTCGATCTGCTACTTTTGCCATTTTTTTATTTGAATCCTGAAAGTTTTGGACATACAAGGTTTACACCCGACAGAGACCATTTGATCCTTTTACACTTAATTGTTAAATGTTAGTTTTAGAATGAAAAGATACACCATGTGCTGTTGCACCACCCATCCCAGTACCTGTGGTTGCTATTATCAAAGTGTCCTCAAGAGAAACCTGGATGTTTCATGTCAAAGCCAGCAGCCCAGAAACAGACAAACACAGCTTGGAGCTATTGTAGAAAAACTTTGTACATGCTCACATTGTTCATTACAGCCATGTGTTTTCTGCGACAGATAACCTTTCAAACTTGTACTTGTGTTGTGAACCAAAACTATAATTATTGCAATTGGATAAATAAATCAGCATCTCCATTATGCATCTCGTCTATGCTACCAGCTGGTTTTGTAACAAATTCTGACTTCTCTCTCTACCTGTGAATGAACACAATCATTTGCACACAATACACAATGTATTTGTGAAATAACAACATGCTGCTTGGACTCTGTCAGTACTTGGCAGTGTGGGGTCCTTTCACAAACATCTGCATAGCCATGCAAATGATGACAATAAATGAGCACAGCTTGCCCAGGAATTCATTGCCGGTTAAAATGAAGAAATTAGCATTAGGTGGTAAGCTAAGAAAATAGCATACTTTATTATGGTGGACCAAATGTTTATTTCAGAGTAAAGAAGAAAGAAGTGCATGCAGGGAGCAGGCCTAATAGGCCTAATCCAAAATCCAGTGACTGGCTAAAAGATCAAATAAGGCAGGCAAGAACCTGCCTGCCATAGTGTGTTAACATTAACATAACGTAGTACACAAATTATAGTAATGAGCTCCGTTCATGCGCTAATGATGGGGCAGTATATAATAAGTCTGAGGCCTCATTCACACGTACTGTACCAAACACCAATCAAGCAAATGTTTGGTCTTTTTTGTTTCTTTGGGCCACCACAATGCTTTTCCAATGGGAGTCACATGGTTTGACCAAACATTTTTGTTTGATGAGGGGAAGAGAACACCACCAGCAATCAGCAATCAAACACAAATGTTTGGTCAAACCATGTGACTCCCATTGGAAAAGCATTGTGGTGGCCCCAAAAAAACGACCAAACATTTGCTTGATTGGTGTTTGGTACGTGTGAATGAGGCCTGAGGAAGAGCGTGTTTTGCTCGAAACGTGCCAAATGAAATCCTCAGTCTAAATGGTAGCTATTTGGTGTGGATTTGTTTTATCCTACTCCCATTTTATTGGAGGAGTGATGCTCATTGCTCATCAATGGCAATTGCTCAACCTATATACCAATACAAATGGAGGGGGGTTGACATTCAGTAGCCTATATTTTTGTACATCGATTTTAAGACTGATCGCATTGTACAGTAAGCCTATTCCATAATTTGACATTGATTTAAAAAAAAAAAAGTATTCTGTTCTTAAAATCAAGTAAATATTTGTATTCCAGTAGTGTATTCTTAAAGGACCACTTCACCACTTTTCAACATATCTTCATATAATAGGTCCTCACTAAAAATCTAGAAACAATAGCGCAATTATTTTCTACTCGGTCTGTGTCTCATAGGAGGGCTGTGGGCAGTTCAGAAACCGTCTTCCAGTGACATCATCGATGGGGAATACAAGCTAATAAAAACTGCAGGCTTTCTAGTCCTGAAAAGTTGCAATGCGAAAATGGAAGCCATCGTTCTCATGATAATGAAAATCTAAACATTTTTATTAAAACATCTTGTTTAAAAAATTATCTGCCTAATGATGATGTCACTGGAAGACGGTTTCTGAACTGCCCACAGCCGTCCTATGAGACACAGACCGAGTAGAAAAAAATCGTGCCATTTTATCATGATTATTAGTGAGGACCTATTATATGAAGATAGGTTGAAAAGTGGTGAAGTGGTCCTTTAAGAGTCAATACATTTCCTCGTGTTGGAACTCTTGTCTTAAGTCCTTGTCAATGCAACTTGCAATGTTTGGGAATCCAATTTACTGGTCTGTTTATGTCCTTGATTTATATCAGGGTGGCGTCTTTCTATAAATAAGAGTAAATCCTTAGTAGCACTTGGTTACACTTACACATGCATTGTGCAACATTTCACATTTCTAACCTTCACTTTTTTGTCATTGCTCTGTGTTTACAGGCCCCTCAATGTGTGATTCAGATTTCGGAATATATCGTACCTTCATGATCTTTTGCATTTTAGGTCGTCAGTGTTCAGTGTTCCCATAGCAATGGCATGGCCACACTAAAACAATGGTACAATAAATGTACAGGTGGGATGGCAGTATGAACTAGAGCTGCCCTCTGTCGCGTGCCAACTTGTAGTATAGGCCATAAATGGCCTACTAATGCACAAGCAGAGCACGCAAATACTCCTGACCGCTACGAACTTACTATCAGCCCCTCTGTAAAATATTGAAATTAAATACTAAAACAACAAATAAACCTTTAAAGAAATCCTGAAAGTGGTATGTATGGTGGGAGTGGTTATAATTGGCTATTGATGGTGACGTAATAAATGTTGGTAAAAGGTAACGTATGTAACTTGAAAGTAGTATACTGTGGTCGGCTGGATCGGGTGGGTAAAAGGTTATGTATGTAATCTAATCTTAATTACGTCAACAGCCAATTATAAGTTATAGAATATGACCACCATGCCCATCATACATACATACCACTTTTGGTCCAGCCGACCACAATACTTGCACAATCTGCTTCCGCAAGTGAATGACCATTTGGTTTGCTAACAGGTCATTTGGTCTGCTAGCAGGTCAATTTACCTGTTAGCAGACCAAATGACCTGTTCCCAGACCAAATAACCTGTGGTCTGGGAAGTGGGTAGAGGAGTGGCTTGGTCCCATATTCACTGCTGCGGCTTGGCTGGAGTTTGTATCATGGTCGTCATGGGGCTGATGCTTGGTGCTTGGTCCTTATACGATTATTATGCGTAATTCATCAAGATTTGTCACTGATCTGGAGAACAAATTATAAAGGAGCTGAAAGAACAAAAAGCCCTCTTCGGTCTCCTAGCAGCAGTTAACTGTATTCACTCCACCTAATGTGTGAGTTGCACATGGGTCTCATTCCGTGAGTGGGTTTAATGCATGACACGCACGCGCGCAATAAATTAAGCTTTGTTGATTGGTGGTGCTGCCGTGTGTGTGTGTGTGTGTGTGTGTGTGTGTGTGTGGGGCTGTGTGCGCCTCCTAGAGCGGCAGAGCCTCATGTCCTGCAGCTCTGTGAGCCTGTGTATTAATCTGACCCTGATGGCACCAGGCACCTCATCTGGTTCTACACTATAAGGAAAGAGGAGATCTGCACACCTTTTTAAAATGTTTTATTGACAACAACCATCCACTGTACTCAACACAACTTCAAAAGCATTTCCACTTTGACACAAATGCACAAAATGTAGCTGTCAAAAACATGATTATTTGGGGGGAATCAATCCCTTCAAAATTAAATACATACATGATCTCAGGAGTGGATGTGAATTGGCTTGCAAAACAAAACACTCACATGATGTCACAGGGACCCTGTGTCCGGCAAACTTTTGGGGGTTATGGTTATTCTATAAATAATAAATTACTAATTACTAGTCTGGGTGCCCTGTTAGGCATGCCCCACACTAACAGCCCCACCTTTCTTGTTCATTGTGTGTCTCTGTTCATTTGTATTGTTAACCTGATGTGATATTTCCAACTTTATATGCCCAAAAATGTGTTTACCCAATTTAACATTTTGTTAATAGCACCAGTCAGATGACAAACATTGTGCAGTGGTATCTTGAAAGCTTTGCATTCAAGATTTTTCTCCTGCAGTATTCTAAAAATTACTTCAACACTGAGGAGAAGACGGATAGATCAAAGGGATTATGCTCATTGCTTACTGATTTCAATTTCATGTCAATTCATCAATGGTCCTTACGAGTTTGGCACCGACAGAACCCTTCCGTTGGGAAACAGGCTTCCTGCTCAGTTACTGAGGGAGGGGACGTGGTGCCAGAGCAGCTGGGCATGATGAAGAGACTCGGTCTTGAGGGATGCTGGCATGGGCACATAGACACATGGTGGGTAAAAGGAACACGCTAACATTGGCCATCTTGGCTGGCTACCTGAATAGCAGCTTTGACTGAGGTGAATAGGCCCATAGGGGCTCTGGTGGTGAGGTAGATAAGCCTCAGCTGATCTTGGCTGGTGTTTGGAGCTCCTTGGCACCCGTCGGAACAGTTGGCTTCCTGCAGCTGAATCCTGGAATGGCCGGAAGGGCGCCTGGGACTCCAGATGTCTTGGGGTGACATCTGCCATATCTATGGTGGCATCTATGCTTTCAACTGGCATTAGCGTCTCAAGTGATAATCCTTCATGCTGGCATAAAAAATAAAAATAAATAAAAAGCAGAGCCGTGCCAACTTCCTATATCTGCCCACAAATATCTGTCAAAAGCTAACCCTCCCTGTCTCTATACCAAAAGAAAAGAAAGTGGCACTGTTGTGCTAGAAACAGAGAGAGAGAGATAGTGTTGCACTGTTGCCTGCTAATCACAATGTGGAGTGTGCGAGAGAGAGAGAGAGAGGTCTGCTAATTCCCCCACACAGTAACTCTGTCATTTCTCGACCGTTTCGGACATGGGGCTGCTCGCCGGAACCGGGACGGCACCCTGAGCACGTTCCTGTGGGTCTGGAGGTTCCAGGGACCCACCGGGGACCCCACACGGAGTTGCACCACTCCGTTCTCATGCATGATTTTATTGTAAATAAGATACGAGAGACCCTACGGCTGTGCCGTTTGTATATTAACTAAGATAATCCCCTATATGTGTGTGTGTGTGTGTGTGTGTGTGTGTAACAAGCTTAACAATGTCTTATTCATTTCTTGCCTTGATCTCCCACCGTGTGTGTACAGATCAGAATAAAATAAAAATGTTTGCTAGCAATTAAATAATTCATACTCATTATGCTAGTAATCAGCAACAGAAGCCAGTGTGCTTGATTAGTGGCAAACCCTTGTATGTGGCTGAAATGAATGTTACGTACTTGGCATAGGCTATCTACTGTATGGCATAACATAAGCATGCTGCATGACAGAACAAGCTGTGGACAAACTGGACATATTGTAAATGACATTAGAGGTGATTCAGAGTCCCTCTCTCTCCCTCTTATCACTTTTGCATATGTTTACAGAGCAATATAAGACTGCAAAACTTGGCATTTACAAATATTTGCACAAACAAATTCTCTTCAGCAGCCTCACAGTCAGACAACCAATCAAACGAGGGCAAACGCATCAATGGCGATATAAAAGTATTTGTGGGGGGCACGGTGGCACAGTTGGTAGTGCTGCCGCCTCACAGCTAGAAGGTCCTGTGTCCAATTCCCGCTGTGAGTGCTGGAGGCGTGTTCTCTCCGCCGCGTCATCGGTGCCCATACCGGAGGCAGAGTTGGCGAAAGGGCCCTACTGTGTGGAGTTTGCATGTTCTCCCCGTATCCCCTAGGGTAGGTACCCTCACAAAAACATGCAGTAATTCTGGTCTCTAAACTGCCTCCCCCTGGTCAGACCTGGGGCGCCTGATGGAGGGGAAAGGAACTGGTTGGAATAACGTGTTCCTCCCATCATATTTTCAGACAAAGACACCACATATCATGGAAGATGGAGACACGTCCTGGTGGTGTGTTTACTATGTGGCTTAATGTGAACCCATACTAGAGCTGTCACGTACTTCCCTTATCTTCCTCGCGTATGACTGATGTTTGTCATTAAAACAATAGGTGCCACTAGGTGATCGTATAGTGTGTTAACCATGCATTACCCGGTTGCATCTCTTCTGGAGACTATAGAGCATCGCAGTCCTTCCCCCGACGAGCGGCTACGGAAGAGAATTTCCCATTCATTTTTCCCACAAGACCTATAAGCCTCGGACAAAGCCTACTGGGATGGTGACAACTCATGACAATAAACACAATTTTCTGGGCCGAACAAATTATTAGAACAAGACCTGTTTTGTTGTTTTCCTATTTTCTAATTGTTTATTTGTTTATTGTCATGAGTTGTCACCATCCGAGTTAGCTTTGTCCGAGGCTTACAGGTCTTTAATAAATACTTTCGGAAACGTCTATGGGAAAAATTAATTGGAAAATTCTCTTCCGGGCCACTCAGTCATGAAAGGGGGCGGGACTTCGACGCTCTACAAATCAGGGTTTCTCAAAGAGGGGTCCAGGGGCCCTCAGGGTTCCTTGATGGGGTTCCAAGTGGACCCTTAAAGGTCTGTAATTCTGAGAGTGTACAAATGGAAGGGTTAGCGGGGTGGTACTGATCTGTTCAGAGATGGAAGATGTGAATTTCAGGAATATGGTCCCAGAGGAACAGGGGGCGTTAAACGGTATGTTCACGCTCTGTTACCCACCTGACACAAACCTTGTTTGACACTCTGTACAGGCAACAAATTCACGGATCACCCAAATGGTCATATTAGAAGCACAGCATGTCTCTTGGTTAATGTTATATTTGTGGTTATTTTGGCTTTGAGCATCTACACCACATATATAGATGTCTATATGCACCATGCATATAGCCTGCGGAACCATTGCAGCTCAAGAATCCGCCGCTCCTGAATGAAGTGTCTGGTGCTGGGAGTTTAGTGCAACGCACAGGTACTGGCTGCACCTGGTGAGAGCAGGAGTGGACCTGGTGATACGTAAGAGGGGCCCAAACAGGAGTCAACCCACAGAGCCTAGTCCTTCCACACGCCAGCCCTCTCAGTCCCGGCAGAATAGTTTGGGATCGGCGGACTGTGTGGCCCTGTCTTTCCCTAATGGGAGTTGGGACTGTGACTGATCGTGGGTAGCTACTGGGACGTAAGTCTGGACTTGATCATCCCGGCTGGGTCACCTGAGTGAGGGGTATGATGTTGCGAGACCCGAAACCCTTATGACCTTGGGATACATCACTGAGGATACGTCCCAGGTGCATCCATGCGATGTTTTTTCGTTCATATATTGACATATTGTGGTGTCTCGCTGAGGGACCGCGTGCCACCTGACCACCTCCCTGGAGAGAGAGAGAGCAGGGGAGGCGGAGTTGAGCACAACCGGCTGGGCTGCATCATAGGAGGCAGGTACTACCACAATTACCTGCTGGAGGGCTTCAGATGAGCAACACCTGTGCTCCCAGCCAAACACTACAAGAAGCCTCCCTCCCCCAGCACTCGCTCTTGACTCTCTCCGTGGCAGGTTGGTGCGCGGTCTGGCGGATCACTACTGATATCCGGGTCCCTGTTGGGCTCGGCTGGGAAGGAACTGGCAAGTACTTGGCTTGGAGGATGTGGAACTGGCAACCACTAAAACAAAGACTATTATACAAGGCCCCAGAGCGGCCATCTTAGGCTCACCTGTGTCTGGACGTCCCAGAAGACTTTAAGTAATAGAATGCTGAACTTTTAAGTTGACGAACCGGGAGCCTGAGTTCATTATTATTATTTTCCAAGTTCAAACCCTGTGTATATTATTTGATTTCAATAAATGAGTGCCACACTCTGGGCTCAAACCTGTTCCCTGCCTGTCTGTTTCCTGATGTTGGTTTCAATCCTCACAATATATATACAGTATATTGATATTAAAAATAAAATGTACTTTGAAATTTGTACTTTTGAATACTATTGTGTATCTACTTGTGTACATACTTTGTCTACCACTGCACACACACACTATTTTCTCTAAGTACTTCATGGTCTTATAAGGAACTTCTGGTCTCCTGACCTTTCGCTTCCCGTCCCTAAATGCCACTCTGGGAAAGTCATTTATTGTCCTCCGGCCTATTGTCAATGTGGAATGTCACATGTGTCCGGCTGACGAAGTGCTGCATAGATCACACTGTTCATGGAGCGATGGAAGTGCTGAGGGAAGCTTTAAATAGTTTTATCCCCTCTGTGAATTTGTGTGCGTGCATGCGTGTGTGTTACGTACATGTGTGTGTACGGTACGTGCATGCGTGTGTGTAGGAAATGCACTCGTGTGAATGGAGTTTCTAGGTGAAAGTGATTTTTTGATGTGCCACTCTCTGCCATTGAGCCCCATTATACATGTCTCGAATTTGAAAGCACTACATTTCTAAAACTGTGAAACATTTCAAAGATTCCTTTTCAGGCAAATACATCTCCACCGTAAGATTAACCTGAATAGGTTTGAATGGGGTTTCTAGGCGTAAGTATGTAGGACTAGTATAGCATGCCAAAGTTTGTGCTATTGCCATTAAGAATGCATCAGGCGTTTAAGTTCAATAACTCAGAAACTACAAAAGTGTGAATGGAGTTTCTAGTTGAAAGTGATTTTTTGACTTCAAGGTCCTTTTGTTTACCAACTGCACCATCACTATCATACAGCCTGACTGAGTGACACTTCCGGGTGCTTTTATCTTCTTCTTTATTCAAAGTAAAGTTTCAGAGTAAAGACCAGAGTGGGATTTGAACCCACAACGTCTGGATCGTGTAGACAGCCACTTCAACACATTTCACTACCAGGTTGTCTGTGTTCTGTCATGGCTTATCCTCTGTATTATCTGATTAACATCCACGATAACACTTAAAAGCACTAAAAACACCTTTGATGCACAGCAAACAGCATTCAAATGCTCTGTACATGATCCCAAGGCCCCATTTGAAAAGTGACACCAAGAAGAACAACTTACAACTTGAAATCACAGTGAGCTCGGTGGTGCTAGGGACTTTACATTGAAGAAAAAAGAAATGTCGGGGCCCACAGCAAAATCTTCTCTTATAGCGAGAATCACACGCATACATCAAAAGAAAGCCTAACTTGTCCACTTCAATTTAAAAAAGACATTTTGATTCTACCATCTTCCATTCTGGAGATATTGACCTTTTTGTAGAACCTGCTTTTGCCTGAACTCTGCTCGCTTGAACAGACAGCAGAGTTATGGAAGGTTGAAGTTGACAGACATTGACAGACAGATATAAAAATGAACACAAATAATATCCTATACATACTATACTATCCTATACTATAGGAAGAAAACAGCACACATTGATCCCATGTACAGTTTGTCAGTAATTGGTTATTGAATGCAGCTTGCGCCCACCAGAGAGAACTTTAGAGAAAGCATGGACCTGAACAACTATTATTAGCTATGTAGGGTAATACGGTACGGAGCTGCACAAATTAATATCTGTTAATTTGGGTCACTAGAAGAGTGATACAAATTCAACGTTTGCCACCTGGAAAGTACTACAAAAGGGGGTTAATCAAACAGAAACTACAACATGTGGCCAACCTGGCGGGAAGGAAACAACAAGATAGGGAAAACATTTGGCCAACCTGGCGGGAAGGAAACACAAGATATTCAACATTTGATACTTTGAACCGATGTGACGTCGACCAGCTGAAACCGAAAACTAGAGAAGAGAGAAAACTAGCCTGAAAACCGAGGTACGGGAGGCCGGGTAGCAGAGCACACTGGACGGGGGTCGCACGAGGGACCGCTGGGTACGACCCGGTTCCTGCACAACCCGCCTGCCCATGGCCTGATTATTGATCCCAGAATCAACCCATACCCCGGGGAGAACTACACTATAGCTGACGTAGATCCAGCGTCGTCCAGCTTGTAGATTTAACGTTGTCAACGTCGGGCCACAAATTCAACATAGATTACACGTTGGGCCAATTAAAAACAGATTCAACACACATACCACATACCACACACACACACACACACACACACACACACACACACACACACACACACACACACACACACACACACACACACACACACACACACACACACACACACACACACACACACACACACACACACACACACACACACACACACACACACACACACACACACACACACACACACACACACACACACACACACACCCTTAGGCCCATCACAATTACTACATAATAAGTATTTGTGATAATCGCAATAGTTTTGGGATAATAGTCATAATCGTCATACTCGTTCCCATGTTGTAAAGTAGTGGAAGTAGCAGATCTAGGAGCTCAAAACCGTTTTGATCTCGTAGATCTGATGCTTTCACTATTCATGAGTTTTTTATTGTAATTTAAATAATGTATTAATACTTGTGACGGGCCTAATGTACCTCAATGTACCCAGGCTCCAGAGGTACATTTGGGGATTCCAGACAACATAGCGCGCCCACTATCGTTGCCCGGGCGGGGAGACCCTCGACCCTACCCCCGACGTCCCAAGATCACTGTCCTGGAGGGGAGACCCTCGACCCTTCCCTTGGCGTTCCCAAGCAGCATTCCAGACATCAAGGGCAGCAGGGATAATTTTCCTTTAAAAATAAATAAACAAAAGAAAAGGTGTTAAAAACAAGTGTTAGAAATGACTACACCTGTACGTGCCCGTCGGCCACCGGCCTACTTGAACGATGCAACTTGGGAACCTAATAATAACCGTTTTTACTATCCGTCTGTGTCCCTTTTGTGCCCATACTGTATATTGAGATCTCTGTATCTGTCTTTCTGTGCCTGAAGAGTGCAAACTGACTGTGAGAAGTGGACTACTCTCCGTGGTGATTAATGGATCGATATGCTGGCGCTTCATTTCTGCTCCTCATCCGTCTCTCCCGCAAAATGTGAACGCTTTTTGGAGCGTAAAAAAATATATTAAGATGATTGGGGATGTGAGGTCACTTAGTAAAGTCAACTTTTTTAGGAAAGTGTTTCCGGTTCATGGCTTTCAGAGTAAGAGCGATCAGACAACTCTGGCACCCTTAACGTCATGTCTGCGCTCTTTGACGGCTTCTTTTCCTTTGAGGGCTTCTGAATCTGTACCTATCTGTACCTATAAATACCGCTGCGAATATCTCCTGTGGCGCGGAAGCCGTTAAGTATTTTTTGTTTGACCGATTTAGTCGCTTTGATTCATCTTGTTTATTTACCGTTTATTGTACCGCCTCCTGATGTGCGGTTGGCTTGTGCCGGCTACGTTCCTGCCTCTGATCTGCTCTGTCATAGCTATAGCGCCACTAGCTAGCCAGATAGGCGGTACAATGAGGGGTCAATAAACAAGGAAGGAAAAGAAGAATCAAAGCGACCAAATCGGTCAAACAAAACAAAAATACTTAACGGCTTCCGCGCCACAGGAGATATTCGCAGCGGTATTTATAGGTACTTATATTTCACAGATTCAGAAGCCCTCAAAGGAAAAGAAGCCGTCAAATAGCGCAGAAGGTTTCCGAAGGTATTTACGTTTATTTATGTGTGTGTACCCGGTGGCAGGGTGGAGGTGGAATAGGACCCCATGCTCTGGGTCTAAAAAATGTCAGAAACATCAGTAGCATTGGGTTCTGCTTGTAGGGACCGGTCAAGAGTAAAACCACACACACACACACACACACACACACACACACACACACACACACACACACACACACACACACACACACACACACACACACACACACACACACACACACACACACACACACACACACACACACACACACACACACACACACACACACACACACGTTTAAATTACTCCTAAACATTTTGCCAAACATCACACACTCTCCTATCCTCCTGGTGGAGACCTGTGCCCAAGTGCACTTTTTCTAGTTAATTTCTGCATCTCTTAGGGCCCATTTAACCATACAATGCATTTGGATGGCAAAAATGGTAGCCGCAATTTGCAACTCTAGATTTTTTTATAATGGGATGAATCTAGAGTTGCAACAAGCTCCATCCACTTCCTATTCATCATTTTTGGTTTGCGATCTGCTTGTCTTTTTTTTTTTTTTTTAAGATATTTTTTTGCGGCTTACGCCTTTTATTGATTTTTTAAGGGACAGATAGTAGGCTGACAGGAAACGGGAGAGAGATGGGGGGATGACATGCGGTAAAGGCCGTGTCGGGTTCGGGAGTCGAACCCGCGGCACACCGCGACTGGATCACCAGTCCGGTGCCCAGACCGTTACGCTACGGCCTGGGCCTGATCTGCTTGTCTTAAACGACGTTAAACTCACCAACATTGCAGCTGTAGTCCAAGCTTGAATTATCCTCTTTCAATCTGCCGAGCTCGTTTCTGTTAACGGGTCGCGCTGCTGCCTCCTGCATTATGTGCAAATTCGAAACAGGTTGAACGCAGGGCCGTTCAGTGACGTACGACGAGTGCTTCCAAACTCCAGCACTTAGAAAAATAATCACTTGCAGAGGATGTCTTGACAGAAAGTAGCTCATAACAGCTCTACGGTGGATTTTTATGAAAAACAAGCTCGGCAGATTGCAAGAGGATAATTCAAGCTTGGACTACAGCTGCAATGTTGGTGAGTTTAACGTCGTTTAAGACAAGCAGATCGCAAACCAAAAATGATGAATAGGAAGTGGATGGAGCTTGTTGCAACTCTAGATTCAACCTAGCCCCTCTCGGAACCCTACATAAAGCTTTTCTGAAATTTTTATGAGTTTTATGTAGGGTCCCTGTTCATGACTATATTTCCGTATGGGAATTCTGGAACGCGGACATTAATATTCTCTCTAAGCTCGTATCTGCGGCGTCTGACGGCCTTTTTTAGTTTAAGTTATTCTGAATTCGTGAACTTTAAGTACCTATACATTCCGCTGCGAATATCTCCTGTGGCGCGGAAGCCGTTAAGTATTTTTAATCTTTGTTTGACCGATTTGGTCGCTTTATTTCTTCTTGTTTGTTTACCGTTTATTGTACCGCCTCCCGGTGTGCGGTTGGCTTGTGCCGGCTACGTCCCTGCCTCTGATCTGCTGTGTCATAGCTATAGCGCCACTAGCTAGCCAGATAGGCGGTACAATGAGGTGTCAATAAACAAGGAAGGAAGAGAAGAATCAAAGCGACCAAATCGGTCAAACAAAGATTAAAAATACTTAACGGCTTCCGCGCCACAGGAGATATTCGCAGCGGCATGTATGGGTACTTATACTTCACATATTCAGAAACCCACGAAAAAATGTCGTCAAAGAGCGCAGACAGGCGTTATCCACGTTGTTTATGTTTTAGTATGGCTGCGTACCAGGTGGCAGGATACTGATGCAACAGGACCCAATGCACTGGGTCTAACAAATGTCAGAAACTTCAGTAGCATTGGGTTCTGCTTGGAGGGCTAGATTCAACCCATTGTAAAAAAATCTAGAGTTTCAAATTGCGGCTATGGGTATGGTCACATATTATGCTAATAACTCAATTTCCCACAGGAGTTGAATTTCAAACGTTTAGTACATGTTATTAGACACATTTAGAAACACATTGGTGAAGAAATTTCTTGGTAACGATTTAGTTCCCAGATTAGTCAAATACCTGATAAAATTCCCTTACTATGAGCAGGGCCTGGCTGTAAACAAGTTCTTGAGCTTAGTCCAGTTACCCTTCAGGGTAAACATAGTACCTTTCCTTTCCTTTGCAAACACTCACCTGTTTCTTTGTTTAGTTTTCCACCAGCTGGTAAAAACACTGTCGACTCGACTATCAATAACTCCATGTCAATGAAAGTTACATTCCGAGGTGTTTAATATTAAAACCAATTAACGGCTTGTTGTAACAAAACAAACACTTAGGCGGCATGCTAGTGTTCTTTTCGCAGATAATGTGGCATTCGCGGCATGTGTGTGTGTGTGTGTGTGTGTGTGTGTGTGTGTGTGTGTGTGTGTGGTGGTGCACGTGACCAAGAGGTGGCGCGCACGATCTGATGACTTAAATAGATGCACGTGCGTTATTATGGATCCCACCTCAGCTCAAGCCTCAAGCGAACACCCCCCCCGCTCAAAACCCCTACTGCAAAGACGCGCACACACACGCACGCACACGCATGAGCGCACGCACACGCACTTATTATTATTATTATTATTATTATTTTTATGACTGACGTTATCGGCTGCATTGAAGGCCTATATGACTCAACTTTTAACGTTTGATATTGTTTATAATTGTTTTAAAATGTTATTGATATGTATCTAATAGGCATACATTTATTAGGCCTAATTCAAATTGAACAAACAATATATATTATTTTTAAATATGTTTTATATACTGTAGGCCTATGTTGGAGTTGGATTCAGATTAAACAAGCCAATTATAGGCCTACTAAGGTAGCCTACCCTGACCTCCTACATAGGCTACTTACACCTAGAAAGTAGAAACCCCTTTGAAACTTAAAAAATCACACCTGTGTGAACCGAGTGTTGCAACTCCCCCCCCCCCCCCCTCCCCTCTCTCTCTCTCTCTCTCTCTTTAGCAGGCAACAGCGCCCCTACTGGTACTCATTATATGATGCTCATAGGTGAACGTAGGCTATCCACACTTTTCCTGTGCTGTGTGTGCTCCAGTTCCTGTTGATTTCATTGGATATCATTGGTCATCTGACCAGTTTCATTGGCTTTCATTGGATCAAATTGACAGGAACTGGAGCACACACAGCCCAGGAAAAGTGTGGATAGGACGTCACATACATAGGTGAACACGGACAAAGCTGTTCCTTGGAGTGGTCGTCATCATCCTTCGAGTGCCCTCTAGATCTGCGACACAAGCTGCTTCCACTGGTCTCTGTTGCTCATTGCCACACCAAGTTCATGTACTCGGAACATCTGGAAAAGTGAGAGGTCGTGTTCCTCTTGATGGGCAGGGTAGTCTCCACAGAAGAATATCCGAAATGACCTGGTCTTTTGCTCTGTGGCAGTGTCCAGCAAAGAGTCTTCTTTCTGCCACCACAACTGAGATGGGGGGGGGTGCCTCCATAAATCTGAGCTTTTGTGGGATGGTCCTTCCATGAGAGGTTCTGGACACGCATGAGGAGTCTTGTGTATGTTCCGTGTGGAACATACACATACTTACAAAAACAGACAATGCATTGGGCGTTTAAGTTAAATAACTAAGAAACTGCAAACCATTTCAAAGTAAAAAGTTCCAGCATGTGTGCCCACAGTAAACTGAATTATAAAAAGTGTGAATGGAGTTTCTAGGTGAAAGTCACTTTTTGACGTGCCATAGAGCTGCCATTGAGCCCCATTATAAATGTCTCAAATTTGAAAGCACTATATTTCTAAAACTATGAAACATTTCAAAGATTCCTTTTCAGGCAAACATGTCCACCGTAAGATGAACCTAAATAGGTTTGAATGGGGTTTCTAGGCGTAAGTTATATGTAAGACTAGTAGCATGCCAAAGTTTGTGCTATTGCCATTAAGAATGCATTGGGCATTTAAGTTAAATAACTCAGAAACTACAAAAAATTTCAAAGTAAAAAGTTCCAGCATGTGTGCCCACAGTAAACTGAATTATAAAAAGTGTGAATGGAGTTTCTAGGTGAAAGTGACTTTTTGATGTGCCATAGAGCTGCCATTAAGCCCCATTATAAATGTCTCAAATTTGAAAGCAATGAGCATTTGTGCCTGTCGTAGACATGCGCAGGGCAAGTTCAGTCAGGGAACCTCAGTGCAGTTGCTGCCGGCCGTTAATTGGGCCGCCTCAGCATCACGCTCTCATTCACATGATTCACTCAGCCAATCACACACTCACTCCATCTTCATACCGGCTACTTGAACCAGAGGTTTGCATTCCTCTGCCTTCTTGCTTGCTTGCTGCTGCTGTATCAGCGTGCTGCTGTATACAAACCTGCTGCGCTCCCACCTCCACCCCAGCTACCACCTGTCGTTTTGGATCTACTGTTTAGGTACAGGGGATTCGGAGTCCCTATGGTCGGGACTGATGCGCTTGATCTGAGTACCTAAAAAGCAGATCCAATACATCGCCAAACCATAATAAATATATTGTATTGCTCATCTTATATTCAATAAATATATATATTACATCCTTCTTGAGTTGTCTGACTGAACTATATTTCTAAAACTATGAAACATTTCAAAGATTCCCTTTCAGGCAAACATGTCCACCTTAAGATGAACCTAAATAGGTTTGAATGGGGTTTCTAGGCGTATTTCTAGACTAGTAGCATGCCAAAGTTTGTGCTATATTGCCATTAAGAATGCATTGGAACTACAAAACATCTCAAAGTAAAAAGTTCCAGCATGTGTGCCCCCAGTAAGCTGAATTATAAAAAGTGTGAATGTAGTTTCTAGGTGAATGTGACTTTTTGACGTGCCATAGAGCTGCCATTGAGCCCCATTACAATAGTCTCAAATTTTAAAGCACTATATTTCTAAAACTATGAAACATTTCAAAGATTCTACCAGTATACTGGTAGTATACTAGTAGTGTCCCCCCAGTGTCCCCTCAGTGCCCCCAGTGGCCCCACAGCCAGTTTCCCCCCAGTGACCCCCCCAGTGACTATAGTATCGCGTTTTTCATTATTTTCGACGATTTAAAACTGGGCTCATTGGAATTAAAGGGGTTGAGAATTACTGCCTGCACTCACTGTTAGAGCCTCCAGAGAAAGGTTTAAAAATGTCCACATTTGAAACCCTATCACTCATTTTACACTTCTATGTGTCCTCCACCATTACAAAAATGATTAAAAAAAATGTTTCTGGCTGCTGCATGGCTCTCTCCGATAGGAGCGAAGTCAAGGTAAAGAGAGATTGATTCTCTGAGGTCAGACAGCGGATATAGGGCTGGATCAGCATTCCCTGCCCACCAAACAGCAGGGTGATTAATAACACCACCTGCCATTACCCTCTGCACACAGCTGGGACATCGGGTTGAAGGTTGATGGTGAACAACAGCATGTGCTACACCACGTCATACTGATTAGAGCTTGGTCTTCTGATGGCCGCCCCTCATACCCACCCTGTCGCTTCACACCGTTTGTATCCTACCTGTATCTTTCTGCATGCAGCTGCCATGCCAGCATTGTGGATAAGGATGGGTTCCGTAGGGTTTGTATAGGAGCCAATTCCTTATATTCTACAATATATTATTTATGTATTGGCCCTCTGGTGGTGGTGTGTCAACTAATGGCTACAGTCTGCTCAATCCTCTGCAGGACTCCTTATAAGGAATGGTGTGTCATGCCAGGTGGCGTAGCAGACTGAGAAGCAGACAGTATTTTGACCTCGGGACCCTGACGAAGGCTGATTGCCGAAACGCGTTGGTCCTCCCTTTTGTGTGATGATCTTTGCCATGCCTTAAAACTTACAATAAAGGCTTTTTCACTTCGATCCTCTCCTTTATTTTCACTCTTTTGACCTTGGTGTTTCAGTCTGCCCATGAAAGTGTCTCAAAAAGGGAGAAAAGTGTTTTTTAACAAAAGCATAAGTGGTCACTACAAGGTTGTTGCTTGATTGTTCACCTCGTTTAGTTTTGGGGGGCTTTATTGATAGGTTGAAAGTAGACTGACAGGAAATGGGGAGAGAGATGGGGGAAGACACGCGGCAAAGGCCCTCGGGATCGGGAGTCGAACCCACGGCACGCCGTCAGGCTGGCTCAGCAGAGGGGTATTGTTAAAAGAAAGTGTATTACTAAGCATATAAACACTGAAAAGCAATAATCGCACACCCTTTCTGCAATGGGTGGGAGACGGGAGTGCAATTCCTGTCTTTATATACACAGGATGATGTAGTACAGAATAAGGGCCTATTCATACTCCTATTTTACAACCGAAAATAAGTCGGTTCGGCTCTGTGGATATATTATCATTATAGCTGGCAGCCAAACATCCACATTGGAGCCATGCCATTTCTCTGTGGATCCCAAGATCCACATCATTTCCAACTTTCTTATCCATTTCATAAAAATTTACCGTTTTTTTATAGATTTCCCGTTGCAATCAGAACTGCAGCATCACTCCCAATCTTCCGCCGTAGTCTGAAAACCCACCTTTTCAGACTCCATCATGGGATTCATGGCCCATAGCACTTACCCTACCCCCTTAGATAGCACTTTTTTAGACTTATATAGCATTTGATACAGACTTATAGCATGTCATGTAGACAGCACTATAATTGCAATGTATGTAGTCATAGCTCTTCATAGTACATAATGTATAGCATAGTATAGTATATGTATAGTTTATATGTATAGTTTCATGATATAGATATTCTGTTACGTTCTTAGCTTACGCATATTTCATGATAAATGCTTTTTTTAATATTATGTATTACCATGCTTTTTTTTGTTCTTACTTAATGTAAATCGCTCTGGATTAAGAGCGTCTGCTAAATGACTAAATTGTAAATTGTAAATTACCAAATCTCAGTCTTCCAGTAGGGTGACTCAACCTTTGGCAACATAATTTAGCATGACCTTTTCAGAAGGGCTTTTTCAAACTTCCCCAAGGGGACTTTGGCTTTCTTTTGGATACTCATGGGGCTTGAAAACACTTCCTGGTGACCTTCAGACAAGAACTTTTCAAGCTTTCCCCCTGGGAGATTGGCTTTCAAAACATGCTTTTAGTTTTAAGTATAGTGAGACTTGAGTACACACACCTGAGGATCTTCAGTCAAGTGCTATACAGTGAGCCACTGAAGGCAAACCTCCGCTTCTTGTTTCAAGCTTTTCTCTGGAAATTGGATCGCAAAGTTGACATTTAGCTTCGGGGCTGACCTAGTAGCAAACTGAACATCTTCATTGCGTCTCTGACTGCATCTGTTTGACCTCTGAAGGTGAATTCACACTAGGGGCTAAACTATTTTTGGGTGTGGCACGTTCACATACAACGCAGAGAAAGACACTTATTGACAAACGAGACAACACAAATGAATGAATGAATTCCTCCTATTCGGTCACATTTCGCTGAAACTCACCGAACTGGAGGCATGCCCTCAAGCAGGGATGGAGCACCCTGTAGTTCATGTCCAACAATCTAACAGACTAACAGGATGTCAGACTTATGGGCAGTCCCCCTTAACTCACCTGCAACTGTGCCTTTAACAGGTTTTCACTCTGTTTTGCAAATTTACTTTTGAGTTATGAGGCTTGACAAACACAATGTCATCTCCAGTCAAGTGCTGAACACACTGAGCCAGCTTGGTTTGTCCTCTGCATGCTGTCTTTCTCATGTTTTTCACAATTTTAAGTTAAGCCAGTTAGTTCATCCACAACACTGCTTGGCGGAAATACTGTAGCTTGTGTGCTCACGATCTTATATGGGATTCAAGAGGATTTGGATTCAATAAGATAATCTAATACTGGTTTCAGATTCAATAATGCTTTCCAACTTACTGGACTGTTGTTTTCATGTTGTATTATTTCCAGTACTCTTTCCAGTACTCTTTAACGCAATGCTGTACATAGCAAATCTAGACACTCAGGATTTTGCTGTGCAAGCCCCATGCTTCCTTTGTCCAACGTACAATGCCAGCAACACCAAGGGACAATCTGTATATTTCTATAAATGCACCAAGTCTCTGTGTGTGTGTGTGTGTGTGTGTGTGTGTGTGTGTGTGCATGCGTGCGTACTGTATGTCTGTATTTGTCCTGCCGACTTCAAATTCGACTCACTCATTCCACACCACAGGGAGTGCAGGGCCCCGGTGTCAAGTCGGTCGGACCCACGGTTGTCCAGAACTGACGCAAAAGGCCGCTGCCCGGGCAGACAGGGCCCCTTCCCAACAACACTCATTTGGGCATGCCTGACACAGAACTCCATATATAGGAATAAAGGGACACAGAGAGACAGATAGGAAATCTCTGTATGGGCATAAAAGGGACACAGACAGATGGGTGGAACGGGTACGCTGACACGGGTACAACGGGTGTTGCATAGTTGGGTGAGGCATGGATCTCCAACTTCCATCGTTGCCGACTCGGTGCTCTACAGCCGGGCAGCGGTCTAGTGTCTACTAAACTAAAGCATGTCAATCTGGTAAAGTGTGTCAAGCTTGAAACAGAGCCACCACGGAAAACAACTGTTTGGGATCAGGCAGACAAAAAGCCTACTTTTGCAAATGACAGATTGCAAAAATTTACAAAGCATAACAATTCCACCTAAAATGTATACTGACAAGTCTGTTGTATACGAAGCGGTTTTTAATTTATGCACAATAACACAAGCAAACATGTAAAAAATAAAATAAGAAAAAATCATTAGTTACAACTGAAACATTGAACAACTAAATATTTGGATATGGATGTACACTTGAAAACAGAGCTACTGTTTCTTGATGAAACTTGTCTTACAGTTGTGGGTGAGGGAGGAGAGTACTTTGTTCAATTATGCTCCATGTGCACAGTAAATGCCCTCACAATACTTTCCTTGAAAATTCATGTTCAACTCAGCAGCCAAAGAAACAACAACAAACACTATCAAATTTAATTTGTTTGTTTTTTACAAAAAAATATAAAAAAGTACGCTGACATAAACTGAATTTGATGCAGGGTATACAGAATATTCCTGATCACTTTTTTTTTTCTTTTCAGAAAGTACATAAACCGTTTCTTTTCAAAAGATAACTTTTTTTTGTTCTTTAACCATTTCGAGACATTGAGTAAATGTATTTATAAAAACTACAGCGATGTAGCTTCAAACTGAAGTTACTGTACAAGAACAAGAAAAGCCAGAAGGTTTTACACTGATAGTTCAACCATTTTTAGCTGCTGAAGACTTCGCAAGAGCCCATAACAGGAAAAAGAAGAAAGAAAAAAAGACCACAAACTTCAAATATGTACAATAACCTGATTCTAAGGACTGGTAGTAGTGAAAACCCCAATTTTCGGAGCACTGCACAGGTGGATGCTAGATCATGAAGGAATCTCTGATCGTGGCCTCTGGCTGGACACAATAGAAGAAAAACCAGTCCTGAATCAAAGACCATCAAAATCTGCTTGCAAAGGCCCCCAAACACCTGGAATGCGATCAGCCATGCAAAACAAACAGAACGATAGAGTAAACATGTCTGATGAAGTCATGCAAAGCAGTTTTGTGGTTATCCCCCTTGATACAGTAACAAACACAGGTGTGTTTAGTGTTTTGTAGAGGCGTCACAATAAAAGATTAAAAAGGATCCGATCGACTTCCACAATCTTTTTGAGTCTATTTGTTGAAAAGTCATTGATTTTTCCTCCCGGATATGATTTAATCTTCATCGTGAACATTCTAATCCAGTTGTCCTTTTCTTGGTCAGTCGAGATGATCTGTATCAGAGCGTACCACAAGGCACCTGAGAGAAAGTGGCCATTTCCCTCTCTTGGCAACATGTTGCGTCTGCAGTTTTATTACATTTACAAGCTGCCAATGCTGTCTCAGAAATATGTCAAATTTCATTACAAACCACAAAGGGAAATATAGTACACAGTCGAAATGGGTGGTAGGGCTGTTGTCCACAATCGGGCATGGGGTTGAATCGCCCAATCAGGCATTAATAGTCATCATAGGAGTTGAGATCAGTGAAGTATGCGTTGGTATATGTCTTCCCGGCAAGCTGAGGGTTGAAGTACTTATTTCGTTCCTCCAGAATCAAATTGTTCTTGTTGAAGGCCTGTGGATGAAAGACAAAGAGAGTGGAATCAGTCTCGACTTCTTTGTTAGACATAAAGTGATCATTCAGCCCAGATGGCAAGGTGAAACAAATCGATCTAACAGAAGAAAAAAAGCGCGGGGGGGGGGGGGGCTTTTGATCTTTTTGGAGCGACAGCAACACAAATCAATTGGAGGCCAGGCTCCACGAGCAAAGCATACATCTCACAGAGCGAGGTCAAAGCATTAGCGAAACAGCCTGAGAAAATGATAACCACTGCAGGGCCAAAATAATTATGATGAGCGCCCATACGCTCATCTCTGTCATCTCTAATACGTCGCATCAGCAGCTTTTATGGCTCTCGGACTGTTGGTCCCTCGAGGACACAATAAACCATGAAATCAATCAATAGAGAGTAATTTTGCTCTATTAAACATTGAGGAAGGGGGAAACTCTAGGTTACTATATGGTGCTGTGAACATAGAAAGATGGCCCTGATGCACTGCTTGATACAACATCAGCAATTTGGGAAATTGACGCGTGCATCCGTTCTATGTGCGTGTGCTGTGCAGCCAATCCCTTGGGGTGTTCTATGTGTGTGTGCTGTGCAGCCAATCCCTTGGGGTGTTCTATGTGCGTGTGCTGTGCAGCCAATCCCTTGGGGTGTTCTATGTGTGTGTGCTGTGCAGCCAATCCCTTGGGGTGTTCTATGTGCATGTGCTGTGCAGCCAATCCCTTGGGGTGTTCTATGTGCATGTGATGTGCAGCCAATCCCTTGGGGTGGAGGCATCATTCAATACTTGATGATACTGCATTTCCTTGCTGTTGGGTGGAAACCTTTTACTGTATGTCCAAAACGTACTTTTCAGTAAATGTAAAAAAGGATAAAAAAAAAAGTGTTCCAACTTCCAATAGATCCAGTGTAGTTACTATGTAGTCCATAAGCTCTTGCTATACTTTTCATAGGTTAAATATATATATAATACCCACAGACACACTTAACCACTTTAAACCTGACCTTCCTGTTGTGGGCAGGTCATAAAACATAGTATAATATAAAGTATAAAGGGCTTCATATATATGTGGAAAAAAATGCATTAAAAAGAAACATGGAGATACAAGGTTTCTGGCCGACAGCGATGATTTGCAGTTGATGGATGGTTCCCTTCCCACTGATTGATAGGAAATGTGTGCACTAAAAACATGTAATACATTCTATTTCTAAACCATTATGTGATCTGCAAACAAAGGGAATTGTGATCAACGCTGCTCTAAAAGGCAGCTTTGAATTGGTTCTGTAGCTCTGCAGGTGGCCCTTTAGATGCATTTAAACAGCTGTGTTAATAGCCTTAACACCTCCTTAATTGTCTGAAGAGTGATCGTGTTCAGCACGGTAAACAGTAATCCGCCTTAACGGTGGGGCGACGTTACGGATAAGAGATATCACAGAGAGGAGCATGAAAAAAGAGAAAACTCACAATGAACTTTCATTCTCAACGCTAATGTGAAAAGAAAACCTAACAACAACAAAAAACAAGTTCAAGAAGGTGTAAGGACGAACCAAAGAGCTAAAAGAAGGCGTGTGCAAAGCGCGTGCAAATGGAAACCTCGCTGTGAGAAAGAGATGAGAAGAATACACTGCCTTCTCGCAAGCCTAAAGCAGGGGTTCCCAACCTTCCTTGATCAGGGCCCACTTGAAAATGTCAAAAGCGTCCGCGGGCCACCCATTGACCACTTAAGGCTGTTAACTGGCCACCCATTGACCACTTAAGGCTGTTAACTGGCCACCCATTGACCACTTAAGGCTGTTAACTGGCCACCCATTGACCACTCAACGCTGTTAACTGGCCACCCATTGACCAGTTAAGGCTGTTAACTGGTCAAATGGGTGTGCCGTGTGAATTTTCGGAGGTTGTTTAGTTTAGCTATAATTCAATCGATTGTGTTCCGGCTTGGATCAATGGAACTAACATACCGGTAGTATACCTCAAGTTCCTGTTTATCTGTATCACAATTAAAACGACATTTTCAAGGTTTTCAAGAACAAATATAATGCGAAGGTCGCAATAATATTCATGTTATATTATCATTAAAATCTAGAGCGTTTTGCCAATTATTTGGGGGCCCACTTGCAATATCCTCATGGCCCACCAGTGGTCCCTGGCCCACAAGTTGAGAACCACTGGCCTAAAAGAGGTGGGGTGGCGGGGGGAACCCTAAAGGATGGCAGGGTGGAGGGATGCAGCGTTTCTACAGAAACTACAGTCCGTGCTCCCCACCTGCCACACAATGGAAGTGCCACAGGAGGTGGGAGGGGCGCGTTGGGGAGGAAGAGGAGGAGGAGGGAGTGTACTGCAGTGGGGTCGAGAGGCTGCTGGGGGGCGGGGGGGGTCAAGAGGCGGGATGTTGTAGATGTCAGAGGTCAGTGGTTAGTAGAAAATCTCCAGGCCACGCACGGACACCCCCATGTTAGCGGAGAGAGGCTGGCGCATGCCGGGGTCGTCCAGCGGCAAGAGGACAGCCACGTCTGGCTGCAAGGAGGGAGAGGAACGGGGCAACAGTCATCCTCAAAGGAGCTTATGTTTCTGACCAATGCATACAACATAGAGCGTAAAAAGATATATATATATATGGACAGCGTTACGCCATTGGGCCGGTCTTCACTCGTTGGAACCAGTAGAAAGCCTAGAATCGTACCCTACTTTATCATTTATTTAAAAATGAATGGGACCATGATTTACTAAACGCATATCATGATGATTGAAAAAAAGACTTTATACTAGCGATTGAAAACATAAAGTGTGTATGAAAAGGTTTACTAAGGTGTAAAGTTCACTAAACCTCATTGACTTCTATTGAGATCATAATGTATTGAAAATGGTAGGTGAAAAATAGTGACATCTGTGCTGGGCCATTAATAGGAAGCAGGCTGAACGAGAACCCGGAAGTGAAATTCAATTAGCCCTTTGCTAAGTCCTTCCCCAACCCATCCTTGTCCAATAGGCAACAGTTACTAAGAGCTCAGGAGACATTGGCAAGCTTTCCTGCTCACCCATTGAGATGCATGTTAACTGGCAGGATTTCTCCATATAAATAATCAATCATTTCAGTAGCAAGAGCTTCAAAATGTCTTCTAAATCTAGTCAACCAGGCCTGCTGCAGTAGCCAGTCTATGCACTGGACAAATGTGCATGACATTATTTCAGTAAACTAGAAATACGAGGAAATGAGGGAGAAACCGTATCCAACTCAATCAACTTTAACAACCTACAAGCTCGCAATTAAATTGTAGAAATTTGGTGCAGTGGGAAAAAAGGATGGGGCCTAGTATAGACCCCTGAGGGTTTCAGTGGTTATGTCAATATGCTGTGATCTAGAAGCCTGTTACTGTATGCAACCGTACAAATAGAGCCAAAACAGTGGCTTAATTTATTTAGACTTCGTGATCATCAACTCATTATGTGGGTGGATGACGGTGGCTTCGTGTGACTGCTGCTGGTAGCGCTGGCATTATTATTCAGCTGGGAGGCATCCAAATTGGCTAGGAAGGCCAATAATATTTGCCTGCTACGAGAAATGCACCACTGTAATCATGATTTGACCTACAGTAACAATCACATCCTGAAATATGGTGCCAGGTGTTCATATGTTGTTGTTTTGAATGGTTATATTGTTCATTTCAACATCGGAAACCATTTAGCACAGCAAGGATGGAGCCAGAATGTGAATTTGCTCAATTGGATGGATTCGTTTGCCGCTATGTCCATGATCATATCTGCCGATCTATCTGCATCTGCAACGGCTAAATTCAGGACAGATGAGGTTTTTTAATGTTTCGACAAATTGCAATGAAATTGCCTTTTGAGAGTTGGCCGTTGTCTTTCCGGGGGCATGTTTGTTGTGTCTATATTGTACTGCATTTCACATTTTCATTTAATTTAAAACAAATAAAATACTTGTTGAGCTGAGTTCCACTATGGAGCTTGGAAAAGCACTGATTTAGGGCTGCAAATTTTCTTAGGGATTAGTAGTCTATCGATTAATCACATATAACAGAAAGTCTGTTTCCAATAATATGTGTTATTATTATTAAATACCAAAATGGATTTTTTGTATTAGGCGGTGCATAGGTAGCTTTTGCATTGTGCTGCTGTTGCAAATAAACAATGACTGTCATTTTCAGTCTTGTGAGTCTGTTTTGGCTCACTCCGAACTCCAGGAGGTGTAAAGCAGTGTAAAACCCCCTGTTGGGAGCTGTCTGAAACCCTGAAATAAGCCCAGCTGGAACCCAGTGTGGCTTTGGATGAGCACTAATCATATAGCACTCCCTGGCACCCGAAGCTCAACGGAAACTGTGGATAAAGGGCCTGTTGTTTGGTCTATGGCCACATTTGGATTTCTGTCAACGCCTCTGGGCTTTCTATTCTATTCACGCTGAGATATAAGAATCACTGTGAACAGAAAGATGTGCAAGACACTAAAGATACTAAAAACGACGCTGTATAAACATAACGACCTGACGATTGACAGCCGACTACCTGCCTACACACTAATTACTGATCAGTTAGTGTGTTATGAGAAAGCAGTGTATGAGACTACGGTCAAAACGGGGACTAAATATACAGTAGGAACACAACACACAGAAAGAAGTAGTACACAACTGTCCGTATATTACATAGCGTACGTGCACAAGGAGAGGTGGTGCTACAGTACAGTATAGGAGCCATGCAGTAAGAGGAAACCAGAGAAATCTAGTTTAATGGCCACAGAGACAGAGAAGGAAGGCAAAGCATTGTTTCATAGACTGTGAGAGCGTGAGCGCGAGACCCATTTATCACCTCGCTCGCGCAGCATCACAACAAACAAACAACTGCTTCGGACGAGCTCAGGAAAACACCCGGATGTTGTTTAGCGCGGAGAGCGTTCGCCCGGAAACGAAATGAATGCAAAGACCGCAAAAACGCAGACCTTGATGGCTTCCACCGAGTCGTATTTGTCCAGTTTGTTGATGTGGTTGGTGATGCTGGTGTTGAGCGGCGCGGCAGAGATGGGGTGGATGACGGTGGCGTCGTGTGACTGCTGCTGGTAGCGCTGGCAGTAGGAGTAGACCAGCAGCGTCACCAGGCAGCCCAGGATGGAGCTGCTAAGGCCCACTGCGATCATGTGGAACACGTTGAAGTCTGAGGGAAGGGAGACACACACATTCGTTCTCAGGGTTATGGTATCTACCATATGGGCACTCTGGGCACATGCCCAGGGGGCCGGGCCCCCTGTTTTTTTTTCTTAGCTCCACATGAAATTTCCCCCCTCTAATCCGAATGAATGAACAATGGTCTCTAAAAAAGAAATAGTCAAAATGAGTGTTAATTTATTGTTGGTGAGAATGCAGCTGGAAAGTGCAATTGGGTGTAAAGCAGCAACAATGCGCTACATTGGCTGTTGTTCAAGGTGGGCGGGCGCACTGGGCCGTGTAAGGTTCTGGTGGAATAAAAGCTTTGTTTACATTCTGCATGCATAGTGCGTCAGGTGGCTTGACAAAAAAAAGTAAAAAACACTGAAATACACTGGCACTGGTGGATTCTTTCACCCATTTTGCTTACCATGGGTCAAATAAAAATAATGTGTTTGTTACTGCCTGGCTGTCACTCTGGGGCGGGGCAGGCAGCCGGTAATAGGCCAAAATAAAGGCATAAAACCGACAAGAAACATTGGAATATATCATAGGACAGGTTAGAATAGAATGAAATAGTTAACGCCCCATGGTAAAACAAAGGTGCTTAACCACTTGATGTATTCAAATGTATTCATTTATTGTCTCGCTTAAATCTTTCTCCTGTCAAGCACGCACGCACGCACACGCATGCACGCGTGCACACACACACACACACACACACACACACACACACACACACATTACCTCCACAGCGTCTCTCCTCCTGACTGGATCGAGCAATTGAGACTTCTATGATGAAAACACAAAAGAAAGGAGCACATACACACACACACACACACACACACACACACGTCACACGTCACACACACACACACACACACACACACACACACACACACACACACACACACACACACACACACACACACACACACACACACACACACACACACACACACACACACACACACACACACACACACAAAAGCATGTTAGCTTGACGAATTGTGTGGTTGAATGTGAGACGAAAGCTTTACTCAGTATGAAACAGATTATCATAAAACTCGAGGAGCTAATTGCGGCCGAAGTATCAGCTCTCATTGAAGGAAATGAAGTACACGACACTGATAATGAACATTAACCCATTCTGACCTGAGATCAGATTCATACGAGGTTTCCGCCGGACACACACTGGTCTGATGAACCCATTCTGACCTGAGATCAGATTCTAAAAATGTCAGTCGTTCTTCGATTTTTCCAAAAATAGCAGACCTACAAGCTCGTATCGCGCCACTCGGTGGCGCGATATGAGCTTGTAGATCTGCTATTTTTAAATAGCTAAAGCATAACATGATGCCAACACCAAAATGGGTGCCCGTTCAGAATGGGTTAATGGACTACCTTTCTCATTAAACCTGATGGATGATAACCTATAAAAGGGTTTTCATATCTTACAAATCCTACTATTACAACCCTTAAGATTTTAAGCTTCAATTAAAAAATATATATAAGGCAGAAACCTTGTATCTCTATATTGTCACTTTTGGTGGGGGTTTTTTTCCGTAAATTAATTCCCTACTCGTCGTACTCTTAAGGTCCTTGCAGACTGTTGGAAAAAAGGCAAGAAAAGGTCCCAAAAAATTCTGAAAAAAGTATTCTGCAAGGACCTTTAGACATATCATTTTTTCGTATGTTTTCCTAATAAAGTTGTTTTTATTGTTATTGTTATTATATTTTTTTATCCCACGATTTTTTGTAACCCATTCACCCCTGTGTCAATCATCTAATGTGATCCTGGGCTCTACACACCCTCCGCCAACCTGGGGAGAGCAACGGACTTAACTCATGCTTCCTTCATGCTTGAGTGTCCAAGTTGCTCCTTTACACCTGACAGGGGGGAGTTTCCCTGGTTGGACGTAGCGCGTGGAAGGAACACGTTATTCCAACCAGTTCCTTTCCCCTCCATCAGGCGCCCCGGCTGGCCAGGGGGAGGCAGTTTAGAGACCAGGATTACTGCATGTTTTTGTGAGGGTACCTACCCTAGGGGACACGGGGAGAACATGAAAACTCCACACAGAAAGGCCCTTTCGCCAAAAAAGCGTCTTTAGGTACTTTATAGAAGAGCACTATACAAATCTGAGATATTATGACACAAAAGTAGAAACAACTGCTGTAAATATTGACTAATAAATAATAACTATTACAAGGTGTGCACCCGACAGCGCCATTGATCCAATGTGAAAGGCATGGCTGAGCAACCATAGTTAGAGTGTGGAGTTGCTCTAATGATCCTGTGTATCACAGATCAATGGTGCGGTCTGGCTCACATTACAGCCTGTCAAGGCAGAGAGATGCTTGTCTGGGGCAGTATCAATAAGATAGGAGCGATGATGTGTGTGTGTGTGTGTGTGTGTGTGTGTGTGTGTGTGTGTGTGTGTGTGTGTGCGCGCGCGCGTGTGTGCGTGCGCGCACGTGCATGCATGCGTGTGCGTGTGTGTTTGTGTTTGTGTGAGAAAGAGAGAGTATATAATGTGCTGTGCTTGTACAGGTTGTTGAATTGAAGCGACAGTTTGTCTGTCTATCCGACGCAATGAAGTATTTATACTAGGCTTTGTTATGGAGATACAGGAAACTGATGTTGATAGCGTTTCCTAGCAATGCTAGTGTTTAGGAAATTGGAAAAAGTGTTTAGGAAATGTAATGGAAGGTGCAACACTTCAATGCTTCAAACAGCCTTGAAGCACACTGTGGATGGACTAAAAAGATGAATGAAATGCTTTGGGAAAACATGTTGAGGTACGGCTTTAATCTTGTGATGGGGATTGTTCAAGATTATGCTTGCCAACATTGATTGCATGTGTGTCTGTCTGTCTGTCTGTCTGTGTGTGTGTGTGTGTGTGTGTGTGTGTGTGTGTGTGTGTGTGTGTGTGTGTGTGTGTGTGTGTGTGTGTGTGTGTGTGTGTGTGTGTGCGCGCGCGTGCGTGCGTGCGTGCGTGCGTGCGTGCGTGCGTGCGTACGTGCGTGCGTGCGTGCGTGCGTGCGCGCGCGCGTGCGTATGCGTGCGCGTACGTGCGCGTACGTGCGCGTGCGTTCATGCTTGCATGTTTTCAAACTATGCATGCAAGCCATAAGCATACTTAAATGCTTTAAACAGTGAGTTTGTGTGCCTGTTTTTGTGAGTGCATGTGTGCGTGTGCGTGCGTGGTCACCTGGTATGAAGTTGGAGTCCGTTGGGCAGGGCCTGGTTTCGGTGCTGTTCCCTGAACACTGGTTTCCGGTGGGGAACAGGACGTCACAGTGCCGCGCGCGCAGCTGGGAGCCAGTGGAGTCACACAGGGACCACTCTGACCAGTTGGACCAACTCTCTGCAAGGGTTGGAAGACACAGTATATCAACCAGAGCCTGGAGATACCTTAATCTAATCTGTGTGTGTGTGTGTGTGTGTGTGTGTGTGTGTGTGTGTGTGTGTGTGTGTGTGTGTGTGTGTGTGTGTGTGTGTGTGTGAAGGATGACGTAACGTCGAACTAACCGTTACGTCATTCTCCCTTTTTTATAAGGCTTCGCTCAGCCAGAGGAACCTTGTCGGAAGATAAACTTGTGAAGGTAACCTAGATTCTACTCTAACCTACTTAACGTGCGCGTGGGAGTGCGTGAGTCTGTGCGTGCGTGTGTGCGTGTGTGCGTGCGTGCGCTATTCAGCGTACCTGGACAGGCTTGTGTGTTGCACAGTGCCTCCTCAGTGTGCAGGCCCAGGCAGATGTCTCCTCCATGGGCTGGTGGAGGGTTGTTGCAGGTCCGGGTCCTCATGTAATGTCCTCCTCCACACGTCACCGAGCACTTGGACCAGGAGGACCAGCACGACCAGCTCCCATCCACTTAACACAGCAACCATATAGACGTGTCAATGTCAAAACATGTATACTAAAAGGTATTTCTTTTTTTAAGTAATTCTTTGGGGCCTTTTTCTGCCTTTATTGATAGATTGAAAGTAGGTTGACGGGAAACGGGGAGAGAAATGGAGGGGTGACACGCAGCAAAAATCTTCGGGATTACCAGCCTACCAGGCCATACTAAAGGTTTTCCAATTGATTCTTGTACCTCTAGGAATGCTTAAGAACATACAAAAAGTCTAGTAAATATACCGTTCTGGAAACATCATTTTCAAGATGCTGTCCAATATGGAGCTTAAAATGGCTATAGTATAGCCATATACTGCTATACTGTATCTCCAAGCCTATTCAATCTAGAAAGGTGGTTTTGGTGCCTAACCCCAGGTTTTAGAGCTCAATGCATTTGTCATCAGTTAATTATTTATTGCCGTGTGCCAAGGTGATAACAGAGGGAAAAAAAATCATACGAACATTCTTTTCATAGTGTAGTGTGGATTTCACAAAAATTATGCAAAATGTACAATTATTTTCCTGATTCTAATGTAATATTATTGTTGATGGTGGTGTATGAATGTGAAGTCAGATCTGGTGATATTATTTCCTAGCTTCTGTATTATATGACAAAGGATATTTTAAACTTCACAGCTTTGTTGCTTTGTAGGAAGGTGGATTTTGGTCATTTGAAAATACCCTTTTAGCTGAACGTAAAGAAATTGAAGTCATTCCAAGACATTTAATGGAACAGTGATGCATGGCAAGAAAAAATGAAGCAATTTCAGTGTGTGTATATTTGAGCATGCGTTCGTGTTGCTGTGTGTGTTACAGCAAGTTTTGCCTCATCCAGCTGCCATAGTAGACCTCTTAACTGGCACTTGACAACCACTCTGATTAATGAAAGTAAATGAACCATCACAATGCTTGCAGCTCTTGTCGAATGGCAAACATCACAGTTATTGGCCCGGTTTCTCAAAGGACACTTCTTACACCATGGTGTAAGAAGTGTCCTTTGAGAAACCGGGCCATTATCTCTCACGCACACGCACACTTCACCCCCACAAATATATACAGTATATATATATATATAAAAAAGGAGATACAAGGTTTCTGCCCGACAGCGGGACGACATACATATGGGTGCTATACTTGCAAGGGAAATTCTGGAGAGCGAAAGAGAGAGATAGAGAGCAACAAGGTGTACACAATAAAAAAAGGCTTCTAGCAGGAGAGGCAAACACACCTCTGGGATAATCACTCCCAACAAAGTCTGCTCTTCATTGTGGCGAAGAGAGAGAAACTCTCTTTTGGGGAACCATTTGAGAATAGCTGTTAAAGAGCCAGGGCAGCACAGCTGTGTGCAGGTAATTGAGGTAGCCCGTGCTTTTTGTCATCTCAGTGTAATTTCTCTATCACAGAGTGACACATCAGTCGATTCCCGGTCCCAGATGACAAATTGGCCCATCTCGACGCGGACTGGAGAAACACACAGATTCATTTGTTTCCCCAAGCAGATGGATGCACGGACAGCACCTTTAGTTCTGCCGGCTTTCTCTTGCACACTGGGCTGCACTAATGCGTCTATAAGGCATGGGTATTCAATAATGGGTCCATGACCACTAAGCGGTCCTCAGGGTCATTGCAGGGGAGCTGCAAAATTATTGTTTGATAGGAAAGTTTACTTTGTGAATTTGTTTCAATGATTTAAATGCGTCTGAAAATACACGCGTAACATGAAATCAATATATCAAAGCAAATAAATTAGTAAAGACACGGTTGATTTACATAAAAGTGGACTAGTAGTGCTTGTAAAGGCTGTGGCTCCAGAAGTGCTGAATTAGTGATGAACTGTCAGATTGTTATAAAGTTGGTCAAGAAACCTGTCAAGATTGTCAAGAAGAGTACTTTTTAAACCCATCTCTTCTCTGCTGTCTGTACTGCTGCACATCTACAGACTCAGAGGAAGCTGTAGAGTCGACAGTTCGGAAACCCGCCTACCAGTGACATATAAAGGTTTTTCAAAAACGATTACAAAAACATTACGCAAAAACATGGCTTCTATTATAGCATGCTAACATTCCAGGAATAGAAAGCCTGCAGTTTCTATTAGCTTGAATTTGAGTAGGCTACTTTGTCCACGGCTGCTTCAGGCCAACTGTAATAACATCACACTTTCAGATGTGCGCTAATTTAGGCCTTATTAGTATTCATTACATCTCAAGCTAGGCTAAGCCCTTCGCTTTGGAGGGGAGACTGGAGTTATTAATACAGCTAGCCAGCAGAATTATCATTGTCAACACCTCAGAATTGGGATAGGAAATACATCGGAACAGTGATGTGGCGACATTATAAGCAAACAGAATTAATCTGCAGTCAAGTGCAGAGGCTTTTAGGCTGGTAAGACAAATCCAGTAGTCTCCAAACTATTTCTAATTCAAAGTGCATCTTCAATGGAGCGAGGCGCAGATTTCCTATTCCCTGGTTAGCAATCACGCGTGAACTCCAGCTGAATGAATTAACGGGCTGTAAAAATAGTATCAATGTTTTCAAACTGCATGAAGATGAATGGCTGCTTTTAGTGTGAAGACAGAGCCTGACGTCAGGACTCTGGATTAATAATCACCTGAGACAAAGTCTCACTCGCACTGCTCAGTGCTCGGCACCCGTGCTAGATGCCACGTGTGCTTTTATATGAAACTAAGCAGTGGATTTCCATTTAGACAGCACATTACCTCCTTTGTCAGACAGAGTATTCATTTAATTAGAACGATTCCTCTCGCCGTCTCCCGCGGGCGGGGTGGAAAATGTACCGCCTCAGAGGTTTTCACAACAGGAAAAAGAAAGACCTCCCATAGCTGGAGCATAATTATGCAGTAATGTAATTACACACCACGACGCCATGGGGATTGATTCCCTAATTCCTTGGGGTAACTTTGGGTCCCTGTCATGGCCTTTATCTGGGGCTGATTCCTTTCATGTTGGTGATTAGTAGTCAGGAGTCTGTCAGGATGGCACAGAATCATTCAGTGGTCTTGGAATCATGCAAGGGACGCTCCTTGTGGAACGTGTGTGTGTGTGTGTGTGTGTGTGTGTGTGTGTATGCGTGTGCGAGAGTGCAAGAGTGCATGAGCATCATTTATCTCACCTGGGCAAGGGGTGATGTTACACTCCTGATACTCCTGTGCAGATCCCAGGCAGGTCTGACCTCCGTAGCGGGGTTCAGGGCTGCTGCAGGTCCTCTTGCGACTGCGGACGCCCCTGCTGCAGTCCCTGCTGCACTGAGACCAGGAACTCCACGACGACCAGCCGCCGTTCACTGTGTGGCCCGCCATCCTGCCCAGGCGGAGCACCTCGCCTGTGGGGTTAGAGCACATGCATATAGGGGCGTGTGAGGGTCTGGTTGGCACAATATTGTAAAAGTTTACAATATTACAATTGTAAACTTCACCGTCACATCAACGTCTGAGCCCTACATTCTTTGCACAGTGTACGCTACGCAGATTGCTAAGACCTTATACGTTCATTGCGCAGAGCCTTGGGAGCCCCGCCCACGTCCTTCCGCGCATTCTACCTCACATCTTCACACTCCGCTGATTCACGACTCCGACCACAACAATTCTTCTTCTTACGTGGCCACAAGTGAAACACAAACTCCAAACGAAAGTCACCGGCTCCGGTAAGAAGTCAGCGCTGCTACCTGCAAACAGTGTGACACTACTATGCTTTCCTATGACACGGCGAAGACCAGCACATCTTCACTAAACAGACACTTTATCCAACTCTTTCTTTTTCTCTCCGCTGTGTCGGACAGTCGGAGACTACTGACCTTCTTCAGGCCTGAAGAAGGTCAGTAGACCGAAAGCTTGCCAAAAAAAAACTGATTGTGCGCAGATCTGAGTGTGCGGAGCTTCCCTTTATTTTTCCTCAAGATTTGTCACTATCAAATGATGGATTTCAGAGAGTCATCACGAGAGCTTTGGCTTATCAAGACAACACCAGTTGACTGATCAGCGCTCTCTCATTTGGAATGTTGTTGAAGGGAGGACTCATAATGAAATATGAAACTGTAATTTCTATTAAAATGCAATTACTGCACACATTAATCAGTGCCTTTGAAACATGCATTGCAGAAACAGAGGGAGAGAATTAGAGAGAGGGAGAGACAGAGAGGGAGCTCATCTATTTGAGTGGGTGATAATCACCTGCAATGAAATTACAGTCAAACTCTAAACACTCCACCCATGACACTCTTCAAACATCCGTGCTATAGATTTTCTCAGATAACATTGCAGGTCTTTAGAATTCTCTGCTTTTATCCTATTCGCTGTCTTATTTTACTCTCTCTCTCTCTCTCTCTCTCTCTCTCTCTACAATATCTCATAACATGGTGGATTCGAACTTCCATGTTCACTGCCACCTATTTTCTGGAGGATCCTTATCCTTACAGTATATGGATACCATATAATGGATACCATACCAAGCAACAACGATCTCTGGATGACAACTAAACAACTCCCTGCAACAGAGGAAATTGGACAAAGAAGATAGAGATGAATCGGGCACACACTGCGCAAGCCAGTATCAAACACCACCAGACAGGCTCTGACTTGGAACCCTCAGGGGAAGAGAGACAGAGGCCGGCCCAAACACCACCAGACAGGCTCTGACTTGGAACCCTCAGGGAAAGAGAAACAGAGGCCAGCCCAAAAACAGCTGGCGGCGGGATCTCCAGGCACCGAGAGGCTGGGATGCACCTGGTCGCAGATGGAGACGAATGCCAGTGACCGAGAGCTCTGGTCGACGGCCTATAGCCCAGTAGGGGTGTCAGGCGTACGTAAGTAAGTACTGTAAGTATACCAAGTTTACCTACCTTTGCTACTACAGGGAAAACATGCACATGTACAGTACATATGTTATTCATTTTTTACTCTTTGTTTCTCTTTTTTGCACTGTTTATTCTATCGCACGGAACGTCCACACTATACATTTATTTCAATGCGTTCTCTTTTTCATCAGTTGCTTCTCCATCTTGGACTATCGATCTTACCCCTTTCATTTATTTTACTACTATCTGTCTGCCTTATACCTGTCTGCCTGTCTGCCTGTCTGCCTGCCTGCCTGCCTGCCTGCCTGCCTGCCTGCCTGCCTGCCTGCCTGCCTGCCTGCCTGCCTGTCTGCCTGTCTGCCTGCCTGACCATTGGCACCTTCCTGCCTGCATACTTCTTCCGCTCACGGTTCATCTTCTGTGCGGGTAATCATAATTCTCTTCACACCCCGTGACCGTGGCAGAGGGCTGCTTTGTATTCCCGCCAAGGGTCTCGGTGAGAGGACAGTGTTTACTCGCCACAGAGCCTTGACCTCTTCATAACTACAGCCAGCCCCCAGCTCCACCCTTCTCCGCCCCCCACCCCCACCCCAGCTCCTTATCAGGTTCTGAGCAGGCATGGAACAGACGCTCCCGCCTGCAGCGGTGACCTGTGTGGCTTTTTTTTATCAAACCTTCCTCAGCCCAGGAGATTACTCCTCTACCTCACTCCTAAGGCAATGAAGCTTGCATACATGCTACAACTAACTATGTGTTGTGATTCTGTGCACGCACGCACGCACACACACACACGCACACGCACAGGCGTTGCCCTGTATGCCCTTATATGATCCTTCAGTTACTTCACAGAAGTCGCCGTCTCGCTGGCACCAAAACAACCGGCGCGGTGACCTCCCTCTCAAATAGGCAGTGACTTGTTCTATCGATCTACCGAACTACGGCAGCCCAAGAGAATTAATACTCAACCCACCGAGCTGGGCAGAGTCCCAACTCCAGAAGGACACAAATACAAATACAAGGACACAACGCTGAACAGCAGCTCGCTGACTGCAAAACAACCGAGACGAAGCACTTCTTTTTGCACAGAAGCCTGTTTGGATGGTAGTAAAACAGTGTAAACGTTGGCTCAGGTGATAAGAAAGGGGCTTGTGTATAATGCCTGTCTGAGTGTGCCTCTGTGTGAGCGTGTTGGTTGATTTATACTTGGCTGCTCGTCATGTCGCACAAGGAAAATAGGCAATCTACAATCCGCAATTACGAACAAATCAGGCTTGTCTGGGGGCTTGCCTGTCTGGGGGCTTGCCTGTCTGTGTGTGTGTGTGTGTGTGTGTGTGTGTGTGTGTGTGTGTGTGTGTGTGTGTGTGTGTGTGTGTGTGTGTGTGTTTGTGTGTTTGTGTGTGTGGTTTGAGGTGTAAATATAGGAACAGGGCCTCATGCCTGGGGAAGCCACACAGACATGTAATGCTGTGCAATCCTTTGTAAGCAACTGAAAAGGCACTCAGAGGCAGTGGAGAAGAAAACACAAGGGGAATAAAGAGAGAGACATGGAGATAAAGAGAGGGGGAGGTGGAGGAAGACGGAGAGAAGCAAACAGGGAGAAGGAACTCTTTCACTCCATTACTTATTTGTAATGTTATGCACTTCAAGTGGTGTATTTTTTATTCATAGCATCGTATGGTTTTCTCTTGCAGTTCTCTAAGCAAAATGCAATAGAGTAAAGCGATACTTGGATTCAGAAATCAGGGAAAGTGGGTAGTAGTTTTCAGAAAATGTTGTGATGTTATACTTTCGGTATATTTTACCAAAGAAAGTAGTGCGTGTGTGACTGTATGTTCTTCCATCCGTCCGTGAGTGTATCCACAATTGTGCATGCGCATGACACACGCATATTATCCTACACTATATCTCTGCATAATATATAATCAGTCAAATTAATGGTTCTAGAATGAGTGGATTACACCACTGAGATATGGCAGTAGACAGTAAGGTGGAGGAGACCATGAACCAACCTGCTCATTGGGAGCAATTAGGTGTTCAGTGACTTACTTTAAGGACACTTCGACACAGTGACTTACTCAAGGACACTTCGACACCAACTCTGAGGGAGTGTGGGATCAAACTGGGACCCTTTAGTTTCCCAAGCGAAGCGGCCGCTCTACTCCCTGAGCCACTAAATAAAAGTGTTATTCTGCTTGCCCCTACACGCGCCAAAATGACGTGGGCACCGGAGATATAGTTTCCTGTATTTATATATTTTTAGCATGAATAATTACAGTTTGTGATCACGTGTTGATGCATTCCAAATGATCCTCCACCACTATAGGACGCTATATTGCAGCATTTCTTTTTCAGTGGTAGTTCCATATCGCCAAACACTGTAACAGAGCTACAAGGGATGTTGTCCAAACAGAGTAATACAATGAATGTTACAAAGAATGATTACATAAGTGGTTAAAAGTTAACCAGAGGGCAAATCGAGCATTGTTCTTTTTTATAACTTAAAATTTTATTGGTTTTCAAGACAAGACAGAGAAAACGAACTTACAATACATATAACACCACAGACGTACAAGAAATATATTGCATATTGTAGATCGTCTATTTTTGTTCTAACTTTGTTCCTCTGTTTTTGTTCCAGGCTCCCTCCACAAACCCAGTGTCTCCCAGCTCCACCCCTCCTTCCAGGATTCCCCTCATGCTCCTACCAAACAAAGTTTGCAATAAATTTCCTTTTGTTCACTCATTGTCTTGTCCCCGGCACATTTGGCTACTTAAAGGACAACTTTAGTTTTTTTCAACCAAGGTTCATGTTTTAGTTTGTTATTAGATAAAGTAAAAGATGAGTGTTAATCTTTTTTCATTTGCTGCTTTCTTTCGTTTTAGGGAATTTAGCTGTTTTTGACAGGGGGGCAGGGGCATTCGAGCATGGGGCTAAATATGTATTTTTTAACACAGTTTTATGGTGATTTATTTTTTTATGGAAATTACATCTGGCCACAGAAGATCACAGGATCTACTGAATGTGAAGGTAGCCTACTGGGGGAAGGATTATACTGTGTGTATAGGCTCAATATGTCAGTTTGTCACATTCAGTAGATCCTGTGATATTTTGTGGCCAGATGTAATTTCCTGGCGTTTATTAGGACTATAGTAAACGATAAAAGAATAAATCACCATAAAATTGTGTTAAAAATACATATTTAGCCCCATGCTCGAATGCCCCCGCCCCCCTGTCAAAAACTGCTAAAATCCCTAAAACGAAAGAAAGCAGCAAATGAAAGAAAATGAACACTCACCTTTTAGTTTCTCTAATAACAACCTAAAACATGAACCTTGGTTGAAAAAAACTAAAGTTGTACACTTTGAGCGTAACACTTTCAGCCTTGCAGTGCTTGTCGGCTGCTTACAGTGAGATAAGCAGCTCAGGAGACATGTTGCGGAACCTCGAGTCAACTGTGTGCTCACAGATGATCGCGTCTGCTAATCTTTCATTACAGAAGAATACGGATAGGAAGCTGAGAGAGACACAGACAAACAGTTTAAGAGGCAGTAAGACTAGTAGACTACATGGATATTCGCAAATGTGAGGCAGCTCACAAGATGGTGGGATCTTTAAAATAAGTCCCACATAACTCCATAAGACAGACAGACACAGACTGGGAAGAGTGGATAACAGAAAGAGAGTGAGAGAAAAAAAGCCTTGAAGAAAATGGCTTTGCATGGCTGCAATAGCTGTCATCTGACACAGGCATTTCTCAAAGCTATCCTGAGAGTCCTCAGCGGGGGGGGACTCATCTGTCGTCGATGGAGAGATGGGGGGGAGAAGAGGCCTGTCCTGTCCTGGCCTAGCCTTGCACCCAGACCAGTTGAAGTGAAGCACATCAGCGACACTGCTGCTTCTCAGGGAGGAAAATGAAGCCATCACTCACTGCGATGGATGAGCGGAAATACAAACTCTCCTCAGACAGACTCACAGGAGTGTCCTTAATCTTTCAGGCACTCTATATCTTCAGCGCACTGTTGCTTTCTCTCTTGACCTTGTTTGATGTAAAGTAGTAGTAAAGGTTGGATGCCTGAATTCAAAGCCTTTTTTCTGGGGGGAAGCCTTGACAGTACGTGGCAAGTGAATAAACTACTCCGTCGATCAAAATACACAGGCATCATTGAAACATGTCTTCATACAGTGGAGGCCATGTTGATACTGAGCAGTGTTAATTGTGTTGACTAAGACTAAGGATTTTTATAAGACTAAATAGGACTAAGACAGATGGTGTGTTATTCAAAAGACTAAATCTTAATCTTAAAAATTAACACTGATACTGATTCAAGCTGAAAGTTGTCAGCTTGAATCTCTGGTACAGTTGATCTCTGGTATATAAAGTATATAAAAAGGTGCCTCAACAGTTTCCACCAATATTGAACGCCATACTGCTTCAGGTTGAAAATCATACCTTGCTAAAGTGTGAATGTGATTGGGAAAGTGTGAGGATGAGGCATATTGCCTATACACAGACAATCTGATGAGTAGGTTATTGGTACCTATTTAGTCTTATAAAAATCGATCACTAAATGAGCATTGACTGTCCCCTCATATGCATCATGCACTCTGACTCTGGACTGTGATAACTTATTGGTTCTTTTCTTTTTTTGCACTTTAACCCATTCTGACCGGGCACCCATTTTGGTGTCAGCATCATGTTATGCTTTAGCTATTGAAAAATAGCAGATCTACAAGCTCGTATCGCGCCACCGAGTGGCGCGATACGAGCTTGTAGGTCTGCTATTTTTGAAAAATCGAAGAACGACTGACATTTTTTTAGAATCTGATCTCAGGTCAGAATTTGGTTAATCAGACCAGTGTGTGTCCGGCGGAAACCTCGTATGAATCTGATCTCAGGTCAGAATGGGTTAAATATCACCATGCACATTACTCTGTGTTGTATGTTATACATGTGTATGTTAGTGTTTTTATGTACTACGGTTATGTGGGAGCTCCCTAGAAATGTCGTTGTATGCTCAGTGTATGCTTTGTGTGCAATGACAAATAAAAGTCTATTCTATTCTATTCTATATTCTATTCTATTCTACTGTACCTGGCTTGTACCTACATTGGATAAAGGCGATATAGGCTATAGCGTCTTTATTCCGTTTGGTAAATGCAGACCATTTTATTAAAAAGAAAGATGGGAATTATTAAGATTACATGAATAATAACTGACTGCACGTAGAGAACGCTCTCTAAATCAATATGGATCTCGTGTAATGACCTCATCAGCATCATCAAAGCTTTTATTGCTGGTGTGAAACGAGACAGTATGTCACACAGAGCTCATTCTCAATGCCTGGCTTAGTCTTCAATTCATAAATTATCCCTTCTAATAAAGATAGATTGCAAAGTAAAGAATTAGATAATTATAGAGAACGGCCAGAGAGTGATGAGAGAGAGAGAATGTGAGAGAGACTAGATGAAAAATATATTATATTGTTTTTCTCCATTGAAAGGCAATGTGTTCTCCATATCTTCAACACACGGATGACACTATTGATACCAAGTCTCTGAATACAGTAAAAATCATTAACCCATTTAGGCCTGACGTCGAAATAAAAATAAAGGCTTCTGAAAGAATATATATTCAAAGATTTGTGCCACATTTTCACGATTTTTCAAAAATAGCAGACCCACAAGCTCGTAGCGCGCCACTCGGTGGCGCGTTATGAGCTTGAAAATCTGCTATTTTTCAATAGCTAAAGTATAACATAATGCTTAGTTAAAACACCAAAAGGGGTTCCCGCCCAGAATGGGTTTCACCGCTGGAAGAAACTGCAGTCACTCAATGTTAATATGTGTAGTCATGTGGCACCATTTATGTAATTGCACCCTATATGGCCAGACAAAATAATTAAGTCTGTGTGTTTGACTCATAGAGTTATAAAAGGATAGAGGGCGGACTGCCCCGCCCCCCTGCTGTTCATGTCAGTGGAAGTTGCTCAGTGGCGTTTCGAAGCACCCGGAGGAACGGATTCCGGATTTGCCAACCAAATTTGAAGTGCAAACGAGCGCTCAACGTTAAACCCCAGCGGCACAGGGTTTCCTCGCGTGCAAAATGCAGCGGCCAAGCGTTGAAGCCAAGTTCTTCAACGCATTATGGCCAGCCTTATTGGGGGCTTTGTTTGACTAGGGTTTGGACTGGATTGCTGAATTCCTACAATGCCCATAATGCTTTTGTGCACTTACCCTCCTTGTGGTGAGGGGGGAGGCTGCATGGAGGTGTGACTTTGTAGTCCAGGAAGGAAGTGAGACCACATTTTCATGACAGGGTTTTGGTCATGAACATGGTGTCATGACTAAGATATATATATATATATATATAAAAAACATATTACAAACACACAAACCCCAGGAAAGTGTGTGTCCTAAACATCATTAAAATAAGCTCTGATTTCAAAAGGGGTCGGCCATCGCTGAGGGCTCTCATCCTCCAGCTGTACACATGGTTGACAGGCAGCCACGAGGGAGACGGATGGGAGCGAAAGCAGGCTTATCAAGCTTTTCGAAACTTATACGTCAAAGGGAGAGCTCATCTCCAAATGTTTCCACAGCAGAGAATGGAAGCAGCTGTTACTTGTACAAGAGAATGGCAGCACAAGCGGAGGAGCCTGGCTACATGTGTGGTATAAACGAATCCGCGGAGCTGTAGGCAATCATAGGCAATCATAGCTGCACTTAATTTGAGCTACAGTATGTTTGCCTACAGGGCACCGCTCCGCGTATTCGTCTATCTATAGAATGTGTGTATATGGTTGAGGGACATGGTGAGGGCATAGAGTTATATATAAACTAGAGAGTGGACAGCCCCGCTCCCAGCTATTCATTTCAATGGAAGTCGCTCGGTGGCGTTTGAAGCACCCGGGAGTCTGCCGGAAGTACCTCTGTTGATTCAATATACAGTAATTGGTTGGGTCCTCTCATGGTACCTCTCTCTACATCACCAAACTTTGACGCACCTTTGGCCATGGCCCAGTTTCCAATGAAGGCAGCGTATAGTGTTTGAGGCTATGTCAGTGTGTGTAGACCGTGGTCAGATCAGGAGTACCTGACAGACTGATGACTACAGATGCCCTGGCCCTGTACCAGTGGGGACTGCAGCAACCCTGTCACTACACCTTTAAGGGCCCATTCACACTGAGTTTGTTTGATTGAAACTGTTCCCGAATACGATTGCCTGCTTCCCGGTGGCCATGATTCACATTGGCCCTGATTCTTCCGCACCCGAGTACCCTTCATTCAACTGAATTCAATGCTTTCACATTGCAGCATTCCGTATCTGAGTATACAGTACACTTCGGTCCCGAGACTATACCTCCATGTGGTGCCCGGGAATGGTTGGGTGATCCGCTCCTGGGAAGTGGAACGGTACGCAGCATTCACACTACCACAACATCTGCCAAGTGGTCCCGAGTGTGGGTCATCTCATGGTACCTCTACCTCTACGTCACTGAATGCCTGTCCACCTCCAGGAATGTCCCGGAGTAATGTCCCATGAAGTGGTCCCGAGTGACCATAGTGTGGATCTGCCCTAAAGCTCTCACACACAGACCTATCCTTCTGTTTAACCACAGAACCGTACTTCCCTATATATTCTTGGGCGATCATAAATAGCCAATCTACAATCTACATGAGGGAGATGGAAGGGATAGAATTGTAGATATTTGTAGATCGTCCTTTTTCTGTGAAGAGATTTGGTGTATGGAGGAAAAAACAAGGAGAACAAGTATAGAGCCCTGGGGAACCCCGGTCAACTAAGAATAGCATAGGGTTTAAGTGTTTAAATGGATCTTACAGCGTCTTACAACGCTCAGCATGAGGGGTGCTTGGTCTATGTGAAAGATTTACTACACTGATACAGTACGATCTCCTTTGTGACCGCGCACTCACACACACGCACGCACACGCACACGCACACACACACACACACACACACACACACACACACACACACACACACACACACACACACACACACACACACACACACACACACACACACACACACACACTTTTTATTACCCACCTCCCTGAAAAGCCTATAGTCTGTGTGTGTGGAGCAGTAATCGATAGCAAGTCGCCCGGTGTGGACAGTATCTCATTATTGGGTGACACTTCATTCCTTTCAGGTGCTCATCATGTCGGGATCTGCCGGTCTTTTGCCCCTGCCGGGGACATCAATACACCCCTTCAGAGTGGCGGTAATTATCCTGCGATGGCCCCTTGGTTTTGATATAAGTGAACTTCTATACCGGGGGGGAATAAAAAAACTTCAGTGCACTGCGCCTACACATGTTGCGACCTTCGGTCGCAACATGTGTAGGCGCAGTGCAAGGAATAAATGCATTCGCCATGTATCCGAAGGAAGTCTGATCCAATCACTTTTAGATTTCTCCAGTTTAATCCTGAGTTTAAGTTTTGTTGTGTTCAAGATCTGATTTTAGGCATGTTTAAGCCTCCAGGAAAATCCGTGTTGAGGTTCTTAATCCACTGTTTTTCATTAAAACGTCTTTGTCCTACTGTCCAGTTGGGATTGTGTTGAAGTCCAGTGCATTTTAGAGCTTCAATGCCGTGAGCCATGAAATGTTGCACAAATCTTGTGGTTGTCTTTTTTGCATTGTTAATATTGTATCTGTGTTGTCCCAGCCTTGTAGCTATTGTTTTACCCGTTTCTCCGACATATTGTAAACCACATTTTTCACATGTGATTAAATAAATGCAGTTGCTGGTTCTGGCTGTTATTTGTTGTTTAATCTCCAACACGCGTTTTGTAGTTCTACTTTTGACTAATTGTTTGGGTTTGAAGTATTCTGGTCCCTGGCGTGCTGGTGTGTTGATTTCTTTTAGCTTGCTGTGTACTAGATAATCTTTAAGGTTTTTGTTTTTTCTGTAGGCCGATATAATTTTATAATCTTTTAGAAGATCATCCGTTCGGTTCTCAAAATTCCTTTTTATTCTGTTGTTAGCTAGTGTGCTCTGTGTTGAATAACTGGTTATCAAGGCCAATTTAGGGCCTGGATCCCGCACTCGTATTTCTAAGAAGGTATTTTGAGCTTTCCGGAGGAATGTCCTAGTGTATCCTCTTAGTCTGAGAGCATTAAATAGAGTTTTACAAGCTATTTTGAAATCACTTCTTTGCGTGCAAATCCTATGGAATCTTAGTAGTTGTGATTTGACTATCCCTGTGTAGGAGTGTGTCGGGTGGAATGACGTTTTGTGTAATAGGGCGTGAGTGTCTGTTTCTTTAAAGAATACTTTTAAGTCTAGTTTCCCATTTGTGTTAAAGTTTGGGCCCTTGAAGATTGTTACATCAAGAAAGTCAATCCTTTCTGTGTGTGTCACATATTTTATCGTTATGGATCTATGATGGCTATTTAAAACATCAATAAATTCCTGGAATTCTTCTTTGCTATGTTCCCATATTCCAAATATATCATCCAAGAACCTATAGTAATGTGTCGGGGGGGGACAGAGGCACGGACAGTGCTCAAACCAAAAGCTCATAGACATGCACGGGTAAATGCACAGAATCGCAGGAACCGAGCCATAAACAACACATGCACACGCACGCACGCACGCCAGCCTCACCCCTTTCATTCACACCAGTGCTCTCTAGATGGATGAAGAGTGTGATAATGGTTGAAATGAAGAAGAGCATCATTGGAGACCATCCTCTACTCTGACAGTTGTGAATTAAAGCTCCTTGTGGTGCTGAATCACACAGAGGAGCCGTGGTGAACGGAATACATGAGGCATGGAGGGAACAGTAAAGAGGGAAAATGCACCTTCCTACGCACGCACGCAAGCACGCACGCACGTACACACACACACTTACACCCACACGCACACACCGGTCTTGTTCTCGTTTAAGGATGTTTTTAGGGCATGGAAAATGTTTCACGTCATCTAACAGAGTTTCATCATTGAGAAGGAATTTCTTTGAACTTTTGAAAAACACAAGACATAGTTATGAATGGCATACAGAGTGTGAATTCACTATTACTCAAGTGTCTGCTACAGCGTATAGCTTTTGGTAACGCTTTGACGCAATGTATACAAATGAAACAGTGCGATGCAGGGACGCAAATTATTAACTGGGATAATAATGTGAATAGGTATATGTACTGTAAGTGGGTCACAATCCTTACTATATACATTCGCCTAACGACCGCCACGTTCCGTTCCGGTTCAGACACTACAGTATCTTTCCCCATAGATTCGCATGTTACTACAGTAGCACACTCACAACTGCTCTGGAAAAGCCAGTCAGTTCGCTTGGGAGTCAGTTCGCTTTCACATTTCTACCCACACACATGACACACCGGCCGGACCCTATTGCATTCCTTTTGTGTTGTCCTCCGTAATTGTAGAACTTCGCCTGCTTGCAAACATTTCCTTCACTTCATCTCCGCCAAAACAACCCACACCCCCTGCTAAAGCCTCCGCCTGCCAGCCTTTGATTGATGCTATGCCGTTTGCGATTCGATCTGCTCTGTTAACTTCCATTAATTGCTCTGCAAAAATGTCGGAAATTATGACAATCACATATGGTATTATTTAAAGGCAATCAAAGCATAGAGCATGAATGTCGGGTGTATGGTGTATGAGGGCGGCCTTCACGTTCGTGTGCAACCTCTTCCAGAAAGACAGACTAGAAACTCTGCTGGACACACAAAACAAACTGCTGGACATTGATGTTGTAGGTTAATTTAAAGTTCTCTGTACCTTCTGTGTATCAAATATAACTTTATTCCAAGCAATGTTGCTCTTCCATGGGCAGAGAGGGTATAGAGACAAGATTGCACTGGGGATAATGGCTTCTCTTTAAAGGCTTGGTTACAATCTGGCACGGTGATTGGTTTTATTATTGTACAGTAAATCCCAAAGTGTTGTTGTTTTATCTTCATCACCAATACATGAGCCACGGGTCCATAGCAAATGAATGTTGACTAGTCTGACACTGTATGCTTTCCAATGTATTGTACAGTACTAGGCCTACCTATTATCGCTGATGGTTGAGCAGTTCACACTTAATTACATACTATTGTCTATTTTCCCTCAGTCTGCTTGTGTCTACGATGTGCGGCCCTCTCTACTACAACACCATTTTTGAGAGGCCCTATAGCCCCTCCTATATCCAGCTTTTAGGGTATGTTCACAAACTTTATCCTACACAAACATTAAATTGAGAATTTTAAGTCATAGTGTTTGAGACAGGTAATTACCCCCTTGACAATAATGAAAGGCAGAAAATACTGTAATATGTAAAATATACGCTAATATTACAGTAAAATAAACGGAAAAGTAAAACCCAAACTACTACCCGTCTGCATTTGCACCCTATCCTCACCCTATTCTGTTGTGCATCAATCACACTCATTACTCACACCACCACCTTCCTTGCTCACTACAATTAGCAGTGCAACATCGCAAGGGTGACAACGTCGCAACTCGCAAGGGAGCCTACGACCCGTGACGCTAGTACGATACAATGGCAAATTGTTATTGGTTATGGCTGTTGGTTATAAGCCTGGCTAATAAGCCAGACTCAAATCACACGGCAGGCAATTTGTTTTTGCCAACGGCTGATTCGGTCTGGTTTATTAACCAGGCTAGTTGGTTATGGCTGTTGGTTATGGCTGTTGCCTCAAAATGGAAAGACATGCGCGTCTTACTTGTATTGAACACTGGTCTTGTGCAGATCATATGCTGCTAGCTGCCTTCTCTTGAATTCTGCTTTGCATGTCACAACAAAGTCTGACACTTGGTTAGAATGACTGCCGGATCGCCCATCCAATTAACACTCCTGCTAATCTTAGGATACTGTTGACAGCCTCTAATGAAACACACTTTCTGTTACCTCAATCGCGCTAATCAGAACCGTGACAGATCTATTCACACCCAAGCCTTTGTTCACTAATGTGAATGAAGTGTGGACGTCTTTCCTGCAGGTCTAAATATGAGGTTCTTTTTGGTGTTTTGCCAATCCTCATATAAAACACCCCAGAGGCGCTTGAGCATACACCTCAAAGTGTATGCAAGAACAAACTATACAAATGACGCAAGCTATAAATTGGGTTTAAAGATAGATAGGGGGGGGATGGGGGTGTAAAGAGAGAGAGGGGGGCCGGGGGCCAGAGAGGGAAGAAAAACAGATAAAGAGATTAATAAACTGAAATAATGAGGGAGACAAGGAACAGGTTTGAGACAGTTGTGGAAGCTAGGTGCTGATTACAGTGATTAGCCCAGTGAGTGTGATACGTTTCAACAGCATGCATTCCAACTGCCACTGCAGCTTAGCCAGGCGCTAATGCCAATGCTTTAAAAAGCATCTTGCTTTCCCTCGGGGTACGCGAACAACTACATAAACAAACTTTAACAGCTAAATCAGTGTCGAAAGCCACTTCATTGCGGCACTTCCCCATTCCCCCTCCTCCTTGCATCTTCCGTCTAATATGGAGCCTCCCACTTGACGACATATAATAACCAACTTGTCAATTAGCAACCTGTTTGTACAAGCAGTTTACTGCCTCGAAAGCACTGGGGGTGCGGATAACTGAGACAGTGTGGTACACCGAAGTCTAGAGGCGATGACTAGGGAGCCTGATAAAGATGACAAGTGTGTGTGTGTGTGTGTGTGTGTGTGTGTGTGTGTGTGTGTGTGGGTGGGTGTGTGGGTGTGTGGGTGACAGTGTGTCTAAGAGAGCAAGGCAGATAAAGACTCAGGCGAAGTGTGTGCAAGGCTGCTGCAAGGACTGCGTATTTGTCCACAGGATAAGTATTATGTCATTGTGTGTGTGTGTGTGTGTGTGTGTGTGTGTGTGTGTGTGTGTGTGTGTGCGCGTGGTGTGCGGGTGTGTGTATGTTTATTGAATGTGAGGAAGTGCTAAAGTTAGCTGTGTCTGTGGAGCGGCTCAATTCTTTTTTTTCCCACTCCCAATTTAGTCGTTATGCCAATTCTCAATTTCCCCACGTAGTCCCACTCCCTCCCTGTCACTACCAACCGCCACTGGTTGGTCTTGGGGCAGGGTGTAGACAACCACATGTCTCCTCTGATGCATATGGAGTCGCCAGACACTTCTTTCAACTTGACAGCGAGGGGTTTCAGTGGGAGGACACACAAGAAAGAAGAAAACAATATTCTTTCCAGAATAGTGTCTTTCTTTTCACTCCTGAAAAGTCTCCTGAAAAGTCAACCCTCCGTGGAGGACTTGAACCCCATTCTCTACGATGGTGGATGGAAACTTTACGCCGCCGCCCTGGACTGCCTATGACTCAGTTCATTGACACACAATACGTTTTAATCCACCGACAGAAGACCATGCAGGCAAGGAAAAGAAAAACAGCTGATTCCAGAGAGAGAGAGGGAGAGAAAGAAAAAAGAAAAAAGAGAATGAAATGAAAAATAATAAATAAAAATATAAAGAAACAAGAATCACACAAACAGAGCTACATCTGATGATAGTCTTATCATCACAACATAACAACATCAGAACAACAGTGAACATAGATGGATTGAGCCCAACAGCCACCCGGTGGAATGCGTTGAGACAAGAGACAGAGAGAAGGAGACAGGAGCCATCTGTCCGTGCCACAGCACTCACCATCAGTAGAGCAGCCGGTGGATCCGTCGCTGGAGCAGTAACGCATCTCGATGCGCTGCCTGCCCACCTCCAGCAGGTTGGGGTCCGGCACGCGGGCCTTGCACGTGTAGCGGAAGCGTTGCTCATAGTGGCCGCCGTTGTCCGAGATGTTGACGGGGGTCCACGGTGTCCAGGGCGTGGTCTTCTTCAGGTCCGGGCAGGGCAGCGTGTTGCAGGACTGGTACTCCTGTAGATGCAAGGACCACATGCAAAACTACGGTCATTTGACTGCACGTGTGGATCATGCACTTCAAGGTGTCTCTTTCACAACGTGACCTTGCAAGCAGCTGGTTTTACTTGTATAATAATACTTATGGCCATGATAAATTACGAAAAAATCAAGTCTGGCATATTCCCAATTCCCATAGCTAGACCATGACTGAAACCATTTTTATTTGATGAGAAAACACATATTCAGTCTCCAGCACGTACCCCATTTCTGTCTGGTTGGCGCTCCTACAAGTACTAGTCCCACGCCTGTCATGGCATCTCTATCCTCTCCTCCTCTCTCACTTGACCTGTTTTCCTTGCCTGACACGATCTACCATTTTGCTGTCATACACCGAATAGGATATATTCCCATTAGGCCACTTTCTGAACGTGGCAAGAGGCAAGCAAGTCAGGCAGAAAAGGTCAATGCTCAAGTTTAATTTATAACCAAGGGTGAAGGAGGGAGGAATGGAGGGATGAAGAGAGCACAAGAGGAAGGGAGGAAGGAGGAAAGGAAGGAAGGGAGGAAGACAGCACAGGAGACAGTGAAAATGACGAGATGTAGTAGGTGCAGGGCAGGGAAAGAGACTTGCACGCCTTTGCGCCCAGCTTAACATAGACTGTTGCCTATCACAATTTTCAAATGCTTCCATCATAAGTCTGGAGCAACGGAAGCTCTATCATGAGTAAGCGATAAAGTGGAAGTGGAGCCTCCTCCACACTTCCGTTTAGTCTTAACAGTCGCGCATAAATTATCCTAATATGAATAGAAATCATCTCAGCATATATAGCTTGTTGCTTAGCAGAAATGAAAAAATATATAATTTAAAGATATTTTAAAATGTATTTTCGGGAACGGAAAAGGCAGCTTCCGGATTTCGGGAGGTGTAGTTCCAGACTCTATATAGCACATAGAACTCTATTCAGAGCCTGTGGAATAGTTGTCTGGCTACGCAAGACTAGGCTTAACCAACCTTGTCGAACCACAAATAGCGAAAATAGCCAACCAACATGGTCACAACACATCACGTTATTGTACCTTTATTTAAAATAAAATAAAAACACTGGTTATTTTTGGCAAGCAACCACTGTCTAATAACACTGGAGTCCTTAGGTGGGGTGTATGGTGCTGTAGTGTATAGCATCATTTGTGTGTGTGTGTGTGTGTGTGTGTGTGTGTGTGTGCGTGCGTGCGCCGCACGTACATGTGTGTGTGTGCGTGCATGTGTGTGTATGCCCCATTGCCCCAGGCGCCACCGTTCTGATAAGCACATTTCATTTTGAATTTGAAGGGTCATAATGTTGGCTATAGAGGAAGCCGTACGCTTTACCTCTGCTCGCCGTTTGAACCAGCAGTCTTATTATCGTAGCACGAGGCCATAATTTACGCTCGCACACGCACGCACGCACGCACGCACGCACGCACGCACGCACGCACCACACACACACACACACACGCAAGCACGCACCACACACACACACACACACACACACACACACACACACACACACACACACACACACACACTATTGTGATGATACACCAAGAGATGTGAGATATATAACAGGAGGGTAATGGCTCGTTTGGCTCCATTTCTGCCAAAGATAAATAAATAAGGAGGTGGGTTGCAGCGGCGGTACGTCTGGAGTTAAATGACACTGTTATTCACCCGGGGGGGAAGGTGAGATGGCTGCCATTCATCTCGCCACTTGTTTATTTATGCTGAATAGGTGCTGAGTGACTGCCAGACCTTGACAAAATAAGATAAGACTTCCCGCCGTGCATCCATCAGCCTGTCACACGGAACTGGGCTGCCAGGTCAGGTCAGCCGAGGCAGCGGCGAGCATCCAAATTATGTACCACTCTATTTTTCACCATTGTAGTTTAGATAGATAACGGAGAGCCGTTATCTATCTTCATATTTCTCTATTTCCTTCACTCTTATCTTGCTAACTGTATAACTCCCCCCGTGACACATCTCTCTCTCTCTCTCTCTCTCTCTCTCTCTCTCTCTCTCTGCCTTCCTTTAAATCTCTTAATTGCTTCCTCTCTTCCTCGCTCTCAGTCTCTTTCTCCCTCCTATATTCTCAATCTGATTTCTCACTATTTCATTCAGCTTCATCTTTCTCCCCACAACTCACTCTCTCTCTCTCTCTCTCTCTCTCTCTCTCTCTTTCTCTCTCTCTCTCTCTCCAAATCTCAGTATATCCTCTTTCTTTTGTCTCTCCAGTCTACAGTATATATCCTTCCTCCATCTCTCCACTGTATCACATGCCTTTCTCCCCGTCTTCCATTTCACGCCTCCCCCACCTCGGGGGTGCCAAGGTTAAAAACACTGGGAGGATTCAGATTGTGTTACAGAATATGATGAATGAGAGTGTCATGTCCGCTTGCTGTTCCGGCCTCACTCGGTCTAGCTTGGTAATCATCACCGCACATTAATATTTAACACTGCCGAGCATCAGGGCGGGCCCCCAGTCAGTGATAATCAGCCAATAAAAAGAAAGCGAAGCGGCTCAGCCAGTCGTCGCTTGCGGTCATGAAAAGCAACCCAAAACGACGGCCACCCTGCCTGGGTGTGAAGCGGGAAAACAATCAGGGTGGGGTTTGTTTGCCCTGGGAGTTGTTGATGGTGGCCAAACATGATGAATATTTAACGAGAGCTGTCTAGTAAGTCTGCATGGCTGCGCTTGACGGTCTCTGAGGATTATCTTCCGCGCAGAGGCCTAAAGAGATAATTGCCTGGTTTCAAGGCTAAACCTCGCTCATGGGTCTGCAGTGCAGCATGCTAACCCACATGCAGTCGTGCACCCTGCTATCACAACGGTACAAATCAACATCACGCAAGCTGACTGCATGTCGATTTGCAAATGCCTAATGAGGTTTTCACATTGATTGAGTGGACTTCTAATCTCTCCTATAGGCACTCTCACTTTATATAGCTTGAAATGAAGAAAATGCCAGCACTTTCTTGTATGTCCTTTTCACAGTTTATTTACCTCTGACGAGAGTTGATAACAAAACGCGTTTCGGCCTGTGTGGACCTTCGTCAGCATTTGATAACGCTGACGTATGGCGCTCAAACTTTATATAGCCACTATGTCGGGAGAATGTACCAACAGTATGTCTTTGCCTGGGATATGATCCCATGTCGCTCATTAATGTCTTTCAAATGAAAATCAGCTATTTTCCTTGAGCAACAAGGTTGTACTACTTAGTAAATATTAAGCTGTCCTCTGTACAGTACTGAAAAACCCATATAACAAATATTGTAGGTGGATGATTCAAAAGTACTTTAAATGTCAAGGAGGATATAGACAGCGACAGGGCTTTATCCTTTGCATTAAAACAGTTCCCTGAACTTTGGAGTGGCCATTTTGATAACAGGTTTTGAATTATGCATTAGAACGGGACCAGAGGGTGTGTGAAATAAACATCAATAAAGCTGCCGCATAAACTGGAAATGAATAAATCCATAACCTTATTACACTCACACCCAAACAAACATGCGCACGCACGCAGGTATGCACACACACTCTTCACGCACGCACGCACGCACACACACACACACACACACACACACACACACACACACACACACACACACACACACACACACACACACACACACACACACACACACACACACACACACACACACACACACACACACACACACACACACACACACACACACACACCCGTTCCACTGTGCGAACCATTATAAACCTTCCCCTTCTGAAAATACTTACTGGAATAAACTGAAATAAACTTTGAATCACCTCGAGGCCCCCCGAGAAGAAACACATGTATTTTTTTCATCTCGTGCTTTTTTCTGCTGTCCTGGAACACGCCGATGAAACGGAAGCAATAGCGACAGAAAAAGAAACGAAGCGGGAATAATTACTTGGCGCTTTACACTGTGACACAGTAAAGGCGAAACGTGACAGGCGGCGAGCGGAACATGAAACTGGATTCAATTAGTCGTCCGATTTCCACTCACATCCCCCGTGGTGATGTGCGTCATGGAGGAAGGCCACCACGGTGCTAACCTTCATTTAAGCTCAGTCGTGCGACGGTGTCACGCACCCAACATAGACAATCCACAAGCTCACAACGCGCCACATCCGTGATGTAGTGTGAGCTTGTAGATCGGCGATTTGGTCGCACTGCAGCCGTCGTACTACAAGGTATAGCTCCAGCTTTACTCTGCACTATAGGCACAAAACCTTTACCAGACAGCTTCCATGGGCCGGCAACAAAAGAATAGGTTCCCGGCAGAAGCTCCGGAGAACGGAACACAAAGGCTGCTGGATACCATCTATTCTAGAGAGTGACTCACATACGTACAAGCAGGCTCTTTGGCAAGGTTTGGTCAGACCTAGCCATGGTTCATGACTCTCGTATTCATACGAGAGTCATGAAGAAACTTCACCCTGTTTTTTGCGCTCGCTGCATTTACAAGATTTCCGTATATATAAACATTCAGATTTCAAATATAAAGTACTCACAATTTGTCCCACGGGTGTTCGTTAGTTGCAGCTCTAGCGATTAGAATTTCTGCATGTTGTTTCATAAAAAGCATTTTTATCCGAGGTGTTATTTTGCCATTGGCTTTCAACTACGCGCCCCTATCGGTCGGGAGGAGGGTGGCACTCGGTGTGTTCGATATAGGTACGCTGACCGCCCTGCCAATACAGACTAATAGGCGCTCCCAGTGTGCAACTGTGGATTTCCCAAACGAACCCCGTTTGAAAAAAGTAGCCGGGGAGCTCGGACAAAAATGCTTTTTATTAAACAACGCGGGACGCAGCAATTCTAATCGCTGGCGCTGCTACTAACTAACACCCGTGGGACACTTTGTGAGTACTTTATATTTGAAATCTGAATGTTTATATATACGGAAATCTTGTAAATGCAGCGAGCGCAAAAAACAGGGCAAAGTTTCTGCATGACTGTCATGATAATCATCATGGCAGTCATGTTCCAGGGCTAGGTCAGACCAGACATGCTGTAGTGTTGTTCGTGCGCACGTGCCATGTGCATGCATAATATGGGTAAGCGCATGCACAGTGAAGAACAGAGAGCATTGTTTGACCCTTTTCCCTCTGCACTTTGTGTGCACATGAGTGTGTGTGCGCGGCTGGCCTGCGTGTTTCTATAAGTGCATCCTGGCCGTCTCCTGTCTCATCCCCAGACATCCCCAGCTCATGTTTTGTAGGTGTTATACACTGGGGGTGGGGAGACACGTTGGGGGCCAGAAAGGGCAAAGGAGAGGTAGAAAAAGTCAAAAAATTCCATTATTTTGTTATAATAAGACGTACTGCCCTGTCAGTACGTCTTATTATAACAAAATAATGGAATTTTTTGACTTTTTACGTAAATTACGCCATTGGCCACGAGGGATTTGTTGATTTAACACGCAGATAACGTCATTGGCCACAAGGGGGTTAAGAACCATTCTGAACGGGAACCCATTTTGGTGTTAGCATCATGTCGTGCTTTAGCTATTGAAAAATAGCAGATCTACAAGCTCATAGCGCGCCACCGAGTGGCGCGCTACGAGCTTGTAGGTCTGCTATTTTTTTTAAATCGTAGAACGACTGACATTTTTAGAATCTGATCTCAGGTCAGAATGGGTTAATCAGACCAGTGTGTGTCCAGTGGAAACCTCGTATGATTCTGATCTCAGGTCAGAATGGGTTAATCAGACCAGTGTGTGTCCAGTGGAAACCTCGTATGAATCTGATCTCAGGTCAGAATGGGTTAAGAACCTAACTGCAGCTGTGTATGAGGCTCTCAGCAGTGTCCCACTATTGAGTAGTAATCCTGGTCCCGTGATCACTCGACAAAGGACTAGACTGCTCAAACAGGAAACGGTGGTTAACAACGGACTCGACACAGCATCAACAGCGACGAACAACAACAACAACATCGCTCGCTCGCTCGTGGAGAACAATGGACTCGCGGCCCTCACCGCCGACACAGCGATGAACAACAACAACACCGCTGGCGTCCTTCCTCCTCAACCAACCTGCATCATGCTGGATATACACGCTAATATCCCGGTTGTGAATCCTGTATTCGCAAGGGCAGAGCGTGTCCCAGGCAAAGGCAGGAGACTGAGGAGTGACCTGCTACCGGCGACAGTCATGGCCCAAGACACGGTCAACACCCCCATCTACAGGCATGAAGAGTCCCCGCATCCAACCACGGGGGACATCGCATCTGGAGACGGGCCTCATCGGCGTTCTTTCCCGGCTTTTTTTCCAGTCGGGACCATGGCTCAATCAACCCCACCAGAGCCCTCAACGCCCTCAAACTTTGACGAGGGACCCCTCCCCCCACCCGCAGCCCAACTCCCGGCACCCCCCACCCTCCCCCCACCCGCAGCCCCACTCCCGGCACCCCCCACCATCCCCCCACGGCAACCCGCGGCCGCAACTACTGCAGACATAAACAATGGACCTCCCTATTTTAACATGGAGGACATAAACAGTATTGCCAGCGTCAAAGGAATCCATTTGTTTCACCTGAACATCAACAGCCTTGGACCCAAACTGGCTGAGGTCAGACAAGTGTTCCAAAGCGGTAAGGTAAACATCCTTAGTTTCTCTGAAACAAAGCTGGACGAGTCCACCAGGGACCCAGAGATAGAAATAGAGAACTATACTATCATTAGGAACGACAGAAACAGGCATGGCGGTGGCGTGTGCATGTATATTCACAAAGACACTGAATATGTTACTCGTACTGACTTACAGCATGATGAAATTTAAACTGTGTGGGTTGAATTAATTTTCAAAAATGCTAAATCAGTATTAGTTGGCACCGTCTATAGACCGCCCGATCAGAATGGGTTCTATGATATACTTGAGGGGTGCCTAGCTGGGGAGGAATGTGTAGAGAAAATCCTGATTGGCGACTGCAATACGGATATGCTTCGTAAGGAAGCACCTGTGTTTAAGTCATTTAGTCGGTTTTGTGATCTGCATGGTGTCAGTCAGCTAATTACCCAACCCACAAGAGTGTGTGATTCTACTCAAACTGTCATTGATCTCATTCTGACCTCGGACAAATCCAGAATCTCCAAGAAAGGGGTTATTGTATGTGGGCTCAGTGATCATTTTATGATTTTCTGTACCCGCAAAATACAAAAACTAAAGTTTGACTGTCACAAAACAGTCATATCTAGGGACCTCAAAACCTACTCTAGTGAGGCCTTTAACCTTGAACTGGAGAGTCTGGATTGGTCCGATGTGCTCAGGAGCTCACTAGTCGAAGAAGCATGGCTTGGCTTTAAAACCAAATTTACATCAGTACTAAACATCATGGCTCCTTTGAGAACCATCAGGGTCAAAACCCGCTCGGAGCCATGGATGAATTCGGACATACTGACTGCAATGAAAGCCAGAGACAACAAATGCTCTGAACTTCTTAAATGCAAGTCCATGCTAGCCAAGCGCTTCGACAGTAATCTCCAAACCAAACTGTGCAACCTAAAAACCCAGTGTAACAAGCTAAGAAACGGTGTAATTGCCATGACCAAATCTGCCAAATGTAACTTTATCAATGATAAAGCCGAGGAAATCAAAAACAATCCTCGGGAACTCTGGAAGTTACTAAACAACCAACTAGGCTGTGGTCAGAAACTAAAAACCAGGTTTACTAACATAAACATCAAATCGAATAACACCCTCATCACTGATAAGCTTGATGTAGCCAACCACCTGAACATCTTCTTTACAAACATTGCAACAAAGCTGGTTAGCAAACTGCCCTCCCACTCTGGGCGTTTTGGTGTAGAGCACATCAAAGCCTTCTACAAAAACCTTGGTGTTTGTAAAGATGATTTCAAAATGGCAATGGTAACAACCGAGGAGGTACTTAAAAAACTGAGTGCCCTACAACCCCACAAGGCCACTGGCCATGACAATATCCCCTCCAAATTTCTCAGAGACTCAGCTTTTTCCATAGCTCCAGTCATCACCCACATAGTTAACCTCTCCATCAAACAGGGACAGGTCCCCCAAGATTTTAAACTGGCCAAAGTAACCCCCTTGTTCAAAAAAGGGAGTAAATTAGAACCCGGCAACTACCGCCCTATTTCTATTCTAAGCTCCATCTCGAAAGTGATGGAAAAAATAGTCTATGAACAGGTTGAAAAGTATCTTGCCACTAATAAATTGCTGTACGAGTTCCAATCTGGTTTCAGAACATCCCACTCCACTGACACATGCCTCCTCTATTTGAGCGACCACATCAAACACGAGGTGGACGCTGGAAAGTACTGCGGCATGGTCATGCTGGACCTCCAAAAGGCTTTTGACACCGTGAACCACTCCATACTGGTTAACAAGCTTAAAGCTATTGGTTTTGATAGCACATCAGTGAGCTGGATGCAATCCTACCTGGAGGGGAGAGAACAGATGGTGGAGGTGAACGGAACACTGTCCCCTCCCCTCCCAGTGAGCTGTGGCGTCCCACAAGGAAGCATACTAGGGCCTTTACTGTTCCTAATATATGTTAACGACATGACTTCAGCTTGTGACTGCAACTTGTTCCTGTTCGCAGATGACTCAGCACTGCTGGTCTCGGACAGGAACAAACTGCAGGTTGAAAAGACCCTCAGCTCTGAACTCGGTAGAATCTGCACCTGGCTCGCTGATAACAAACTATCCTTACACCTGGGAAAAACTGAATCCATCCTCTTCGGATCAAATAGTAATCTCAGCAAGGCAGATGGCTTCTTGGTTAGAGTGGGTGACAATATTATCACACGAAAAGATCAAATTACCTACCTAGGTTCCATCCTGGAGGCCAATCTTTCCGGTGATAAGATGGCCACCAACGTAATCAAAAAAGTCAATCAAAGAACAAGATTCCTTTACAGGATCTCCTCACTGGTCAGCAAAAACACCTTGAAGACCTTAACAGGAGCCCTCGTACAAGGTTTATTTGACTATGCATCCACCTCTTGGTACCACAGCACCTCAAAGGCCCTTAAAACAAGGCTCCAGACCTCCCAAAACAAACTGGTCAGGCTCCTACTTGGCCTCACCCCCCGAACCCACCTCACCCCTGCCCACTTTGACAGGCTGGGATGGCTTAGGGTCGACGACAGAGTACAGCATCTTGCAATGGGTCTGGTCCACAAGATTCGATACACCACCAAGATACCCATGTACCTGTCTAAATACTTCCTTAGTGTAAACGAAGTCCACACCCACAACACCAGAGGGAGTACAACAAACCATGTACAACCCAGATTCGGCACAAACAAGGGACTAAATTCTTTTCGCTCCTATGCCACCAAAATGTGGAACGCCCTACCAACAGTCATTAAGACATGCGAATCCCTTGACTCCTTCAAAACCGCTCTCAAAGGGCACCTACGGATGGCTGCAATTCGAAACTGGCCTCTGTAAAATCTGAATCCCCCCCCACCCCCCCCACCCCTTTTCCCCTCACTGTATATTGTATCTTTTCCCTTTTTTGCTTCCCATATGATGAATTTAGCTACATAGAAATGTCTATTTGTATGTCTCTAAATGTTTGTATGTCTTTAAATGTTTTGATGAATTGAACAATGTGGACCCTGTTGTAAACAAGTGTAATGCTTAATTGGGTCGTCCACTCACAGTTGACAGTCTTTGTATTGAGTTTGTGCTTAAAATGTACTGTAAATTCTACAAACTGTTAATAAATATTTCAATCAATCAATCAAAGTTGACTGAATTTGAACTGTGCTGTGTCAGAGAAGTAAGAGGTAGAAGCGCGCAAACTTTATCCCCAAGCGATACCCATTTTGCGCTGGAACCCGTTTTGGTGTTAGCATTACGTTATGCTTTAGCTATTGAAAAATAGCAGATCTACAAGCTCATAGCGCGCCACCGAGTGGCGCGCTACGAGCTTGTAGGTCTGCTATTTTTGAAAAATCGAAGAACGACTGACATAGAAACATAGCTTTTTCAGAAAACTGTCAAGATGTAGAAGACATTTTTAGAATCTGATCTCAGGTCAGAATGGGTTAATGCAAAGGATAAAGCCCTGTCGCTGTCTAGATACTGTATGGTCCTACTTGACATTTAAAGTACTTTTGAATCATCCACCTACAATATTTGTTATATGGGTTTTTCAGTACTGTACAGGACAGCTTAATATTTACTAAGTAGTACAACCTTGTTGCTCAAGGAGAATAGCTGATTTTCATTTGAAAGACATTAATGAGCGACATGGGATCATATCCCAGGCAAAGACATACTGTTGGTACATTCTCCCGACATAGTGGCTATATAAAGTTATAACCCCCCACCTCCCCTGGAAATAAAATGTCTTGGTTTCTGAGGCTTTACGCGCGGGAGTGGGCGGGACGCATGGATCTCTCCGTCTCCGGTCAGTGCAGGTTGTTGTTTATCCCATTCTGACCTGAGATCAGATTCATACGAGGTTTCCACTGGACACACACTGGTCTGATTAATTGCATGGCTCAGAAAATAAGTATATAAACTAACATGAGAACGTTATCGAGTTGTTGGAGGAGGTTCACGTCTTGAACGTGGAAGGTAATGCAGATTGTATTCTGATCTGATGATGATGTGCCAAACTGCTGCTGGCTGCTGTAATGTTAATATATAGACCTATGTCTTCTATATATTGTGTTCTGAAGGCTGGGCTGCTGACTGCCACTAGTGTTAATGTTATATTTTGAATTGTGTTCAATGTGTTCTCGGACCGCTGCTGCTGCGCTGCTGTGCCAATTATGCCCCCTTTCCTGTTGTGTTCTCTTTTCTGGTCTGTGTACCAGTGTGCGACGCACACTTGCGTGTGTGCCTGCACTGTTTAGTATGTACTATTACAGTTTTATGTTTTGATAATCAGCGCTTTGCCATATAGATGATCCATACACTGTGCCATATTGAAGAGGCCACTGTGTGCGCAGTGCTCTGTTTCACATGCTCCGTATTTGAGCGCGCGCACCTCCACCCGCCTCTGTTAAAGTCCCCCCCCCCTCACCCGGTCATAAAACGATGCATCGACTCAACTTCGACTTTACTGTCTGACAAGTCGACTTGGAAAAATCCATGCCTGTGTTAGTATTTGAGCATGTAAACACCATACATTTACAGCTCAATCAGCAGCATGCCAAACTCATTTGTATGTGTTTTTTAGTGTGCACAAGCAGCGTGTGTGCGCACACGCATGCGTACGTGAGTGCGTGCGTGGCCCAGCACTAATCTTCTCTACCTACATCTCCATCTATTGTGGGTAAGACAAGGGCCTAATGCACCTCAGGACTAGCTTGACAAATCAGTTCAATTAGCAGCGTGGGGCCAAACACAGTCTGTCAGAGGCTCCACTCCTTTGTCTGCACAGCAACCCTCAGCCTCCACAATGGAACCTGCTGCTGACAGCCAGGAGCAGGTCCCTCAGCACGCACGCACGGTGTTATTTGAATGGATTGGACATCAACCGGACATTACAAGTACGTACGCACACACACACACACACACACACACACACACACACACACACACACACACACACACACACACACACACACACACACACACACACACACACAAATACACACTGTACTGTAGGCAGCTTGCTGAACACAGGGAACGTGCATGCAGCAAATCTTACTTCTTTCACTTCACTTTCATTTCAAAGCTCTCCCACCCACACAGCTGAGCTCCCAGCAGGCGAGTAGAACACTTTTTAATATCCTTAAAGGAGAATTCCATACTAAAAGGCTTTCTTACCTTTCTCTGTAGTTGTTACGTCCCCACCAAAGAGGTCCAGGTGTTATTTTGTGCAAAAGCTCCTTATTGGCTATTTCCCCAACCATAAGCCCTAAATGAATTGCATTGAATTGAATGGGAATTGAATGGGGCTATGGGGTGTTGTGCTAATTTTCTTATTTCCATCGCTCAAAATTATAATTTCTTTGTATATATCCTCTCTTCATAATGTAAATATTATCCCAAGCGGCACACTTTACTACTTCTTTCGATGGAAATAAGCGAATTAGCATAACACCCCATAGCCCCATTCAATTCCCATTCAATGCAATGCAATTCATTGAGGGCTTATGGTAGGGAAAATAGCCAATAAGGAGTTTTTGCACAAAAAAACACCTGGACCTCTTTGATGAGGACGTAACAACTACAAAGAAAGGTAAGAAAGATAAGAAAGCATTCTAGCATGGAATTCTCCTTTAACACTACGACGTCGGAGCAGCCGTTCTGACCGGATTTGAGATTTAAAAGTTTATTTTCTTATAGCCCATGGAGTCCAGAGAAAGTTCCCCTTGCATGACTTTGTCTAAATATTCGATTGAAATCATCTCTGTTTTTTTTTTTCCATTTGAAACGTTTTGTAAATATGATTTTAGGCATATATCTCTTACTCAGTCTGGCTATAATCGGCACAATCGACCGCCGTCCCCCTTTCTCCCCCACTCGCCTTTTTTTTGCGCTGCTTGATAATGGTGTCTTTTATAAATTGATTCCCCAACATTTCCTTTTCACTTGATATCGTTTTGTAGAGAGGGCCTACACAACCCCAATTTCGTAGTTTACATGGTATTTTGAATTTTTTTAAATGAGCAAAGTTATGATTTAAAGAAAAGAGGGGTGGAGGAGAAAAAAAAGAACACACAACACACAGACAGCTAGCTAACTAGGCGATTATTTGGCACAATCAATCAAATATATATATTAATTACATCGATAACACGCGTAGCCTATAATGTTTCCCCCTCTATATAAAAATGACAATACATAACTCTAATGTCGTATTTCGTCATGTATGTGAGTTTGTGAACTAGGCTGCTTGATCAAGGGTGTTGCTTTCGTGAGCAATGGTGTACAAGATTGGTAATATGTTGGTCAAAGTAACTCATTTTTAGACCATCTGGGGAAAATAAATACATCTGCAGAGTTCCCCCCCCCCCCCACACACGCAATTCTAGCCTACCCAAACGTAAAACAAAGTCGGAAAGTTTTTTATCAGCTCCCAAACTTTTTCGTTTGCATGGCCGGTTTGACCCGACGCGATTCTTTGGCACAATCAATCAAAATAGTAGACTACTAAGCCCGTTTTCAGCTAAATGCGGAAATGTCCAGGCTAAATAACTTATCGACGGGAGTCGTGTTAATATTTATTTACTCGTCATTGTCATGTTCACTCCAAATAAACAAGTATTATGCACTTATGATGCGGAGAGCCATCTTATAAAATAGTTGGGTTGCGCTATTGAGGGGGCAGAAAACAGCCCGACCGGTACATGTGGTTCATGTACTTGCAAGTTGCGACAAAGAAATGCGGAAGTGTTTCAAGATTTCCCCTTATACCAACGAAGAAGAAATGCAATGTTTTTTATTAATTAACTGATATAACAACATAACGTGGCTAATAATTGTTTATTTGGAATGTACTTTGGCTGGTAATTTAGGTAAATATAACGCGACTCACTTGTATAAGTAATTTACCGCGGACATGCCGCATTTACCGCAATACATTGGCGTTAGTAATGCGGTTAGCTTATAATATTAGCAATTTAAGCTAACGGCTGGAGGACTACGGATAATCCGGTCAATAACATCATTACACTTAAACATTAATACAATTATGTCATGTTTACATGCCTAGTCAAGCAGTCTGTACATCGCGTGGGGTCACATATATTAATTACATCGATAACACATGAGAAAAGACGAGTGATCTTGGCTCTTTGCTGGGTGGAAGGAAAAAACAAACAACAAAAGGCAGCAACGCGACACTCTTCCATGGATATGAAGCAATATAGAACTAACGGGCAACGGCAAAATATATATTTTTCACATGTATTATTAGTTTTATACATTTTAGGAGTGAAAACATGTGTTTAGAAACATATATGATTTAATTCGTTGGAAATGGGATGCAGGCTTGAACAATGTCGTATCCAGCTGGAGAGGGACGAGTGGGGGAGAGAGTGGCCAATCAAATCGCACCAAAAACACGGTCGCCCTGACCTTTCAGCCGACTGAGTAGTAGTGAAATTATAGTCTAAGCAACTATACGGAACATCCTCTACCATCGGGTAAGGTTCACTCAGTCCTTCAACTCCAAGCGGCTGAGTCAAGTAGCGAGTTCAAAATAAATTAGACAGAAGTGTCACGTTCACTGCGAGGTGTTAAAGATGCTCGTCTCGCAGTAAAAGGGACAATACACTGCCGAGAACGAGGTGTTCTAACCTTGTGAAAGCAGCCACGGTCAAGATATCAAGATGTAATTTTTTCTCTCTATGCCAAATAAAATATGAAGACTTTCCTACTTTCTTTGCTTCTTTTGAGGCTTCTTCAGAATGCCAAGGTCTTAAGTGAATGAGTGCAGACAGAATGTAACCGCACTTAATACGGTATACTGTAAGGAGATGGAATAGGCCGAGGGCACGGTACGGCTTATGAAAGGGAAACCAATTGTACAATAGAATTGGAATTATATAGCTATGAAACTAATATGATTCCCATTTATTTAATACATATTAAATTAAAATGTATTAACAATCCTATTCACCAGTGTACAAAGCAGAGCTCACGGAGCTCTGATGAATAATGACTTTGTTTGAGACCAGACAAAGGAAAGAAAGGTTTCCCTTTTTGTCCCCTTTGTTCCATGAATGGGTGACTGAGCACGTCTGGATTTTATTCAGCGAGATATTCACCTCTCCAGAGCGCTTTCTCCACATCTAGACCCTATGGATTTGGACTGTAACAATAACATACCATGAAAGAGACAAGCACAAGTGTATAAAGAGCTGGAAGGGCACTGCGTGATCCAGAACTCAGAAACCATGACATTACATGCATGAGGCCTCAGCAAACACCCATTCCCCCCAAGGGGGAATGGGTGCCATCTTCCATGGCAATACTGCAGAGTTTCTGGGCAATAATACATGGATCAACTATGCTGAGCAAGTTTTGAAACTTATGCAAGGAGCTGTCTCAGCAGCATCACTGCTTTAATTGCACAAGAGTTATTAAAGGAGACAATGCCCTTTAAATACATTCTTTACTGACAGTTGGAAAGCTGAGGCGGAGACACACATACTGTATGCATGGCTCTTTCGCCTAGCACTGTAACCTTTTATGACATGTGGTGACATGAATTTGCATTAATAAGTTGACAACCTAGACTCCTGAACACCATTGTACACCTCTCGCCATGGAAAAGGCCACTGCATTGTAGGCCACTGAACTACAATCAAAGTGGGAAGTTGTAGGGAAATCTCTTGCCATGGTCTTTGTAATATTGAGTACCAAGCAGCTGTGAAAAAATGCGAATATATATTTTTTTAAACGCCGGATTAACTCCAATTTACTCAAATCTCGTTATCTCGAGTACAGTATAAAGTAGATGTACTTAGTTACTTTCCACCACTGTAAATACATACTGTACATTGTATCACAGTTAGCGAGGCAGGTGGACACGTACAGAACTTGAGGCACAGTTACACACAAGTATTTTTACTTGGACTTCAGCATGCAACAAGGAACAGGTACAGTATATAGATATAACAGGCTGCCACTAGTTCCTACATAGACATTAATAAATAATAAAATATACAATCTGATGGACACCGAAGTAACAGACAGGTATACCGTGGGGAATAATCACAGGAGAAAACTTTCGCACACCTAGACATTAGGCCTATGCACAGGTGCATAGGCCAGTGGACATCAATGAAAGCAATAAGGTACACCCGCACACTGTGTATTTGCTCGGTACATGACTATTGTATTTAATGAAGCAACATTTCGGTCCCTCCGGACCTTCCTCAGGCAAAGAATAATCACAGTACAAAGCACAGCTGGAGTGGGCATGGAGCGGAATTACAGAAACAGAGGGAGACAATGAGAGAGACAGGGAGACAGAGGGACAATGAGAGAGACAGGGAGACAGAGGGACAATGAGAGAGACAGGGAGACAGAGGGGGACAATGAGAGAGACAGGGAGACAGAGGGAGAGAGACAGGGAGACAGAGGGACAATGAGAGAGACAGGGAGACAGAGGGACAATGAGAGAGACAGGGAGACAGAGGGACAATGAGAGAGACAGGGAGACAGAGGGACAATGAGAGAGACAGGGAGACAGAGGGAGAGAGACAGGGAGACAGAGGGACAATGAGAGACAGGGAGACAGAGGGACAATGAGAGACAGGGAGACAGAGGGAGAGAGACAGGGAGACAGAGGGACAATGAGAGACAGGGAGACAGAGGGACAATGAGAGACAGGGAGACAGAGGGACAATGAGAGACAGGGAGACAGAGGGAGAGAGACAGGGAGACAGAGGGACAATGAGAGACAGGGAGACAGAGGGAGAGAGACAGGGAGACAGAGGGACAATGAGAGACAGGGAGACAGAGGGGGACAATGAGAGAGACAGGGAGACAGAGGGAGAGAGACAGCGAGACAGAGGGACAATGAGAGACAGGGAGACAGAGGGGGACAATGAGAGAGACAGGGAGACAGAGGGAGAGAGACAGCGAGACAGAGGGACAATGAGAGACAGGGAGACAGAGGGGGACAATGAGAGAGACAGGGAGACAGAGGGAGAGAGACAGCGAGACAGAGGGACAATGAGAGACAGGGAGACAGAGGGGGACAATGAGAGACAGGGAGACAGAGGGACAATGAGAGACAGGGAGACAGAGGGACAATGAGAGAGACAGGGAGACAGAGGGACAATGAGAGAGACAGAGAGACAGAGGGGGACAATGAGAGAGACAGAGAGACAGAGGGGGACAATGAGAGAGACAGGGAGACAGAGGGGGACAATGAGAGACAGGGAGACAGAGGGACAATGAGAGAGACAGGGAGACAGAGGGACAATGAGAGAGACAGGGAGACAGAGGGGGACAATGAGAGAGACAGGGAGACAGAGGGGGACAATGAGAGAGACAGAGAGACAGAGGGAGAGAGACAGGGAGACAGAGGGACAATGAGAGACAGGGAGACAGAGGGGGACAATGAGAGAGACAGGGAGACAGAGGGACAATGAGAGACAGGGAGACAGAGGGGGACAATGAGAGAGACAGGGAGACAGAGGGGGACAATGGGAGAGACAGGGAGACAGAGGGACAATGAGAGAGACAGGGAGACAGAGGGAGAGAGACAGGGAGACAGAGGGAGACAATGAGAGACAGGGAGACAGAGGGGGACAATGAGAGAGACAGGGAGACAGAGGGGGACAATGAGAGAGACAGGGAGACAGAGGGAGAGAGACAGGGAGACAGAGGGGGACAATGAGAGAGACAGAGGGGGACAATGAGAGAGACAGGGAGACAGAGGGGGACAATGAGAGAGACAGGGAGACAGAGGGGGACAATGAGAGAGACAGGGAGACAGAGGGGGACAATGAGAGAGACAGGGAGACAGAGGGGGACAATGAGAGAGACAGGGAGACAGAGGGGGACAATGAGAGAGACAGGGAGACAGAGGGGGACAATGAGAGAGACAGGGAGACAGAGGGGGACAATGAGAGAGACAGGTAGACAGAGGGAGAGAGACAGGGAGACAGAGGGACAATGAGAGAGACAGGGAGACAGAGTGGGACAATGAGAGAGACAGGGAGACAGAGGGGGACAATGAGAGAGACAGGGAGACAGAGGGGGACAATGAGAGAGACAGGGAGACAGAGGGGGACAATGAGAGAGACAGGTAGACAGAGGGAGAGAGACAGGGAGACAGAGGGACAATGAGAGAGACAGGGAGACAGAGGGGGACAATGAGAGACAGGGAGACAGAGGGAGAGAGACAGGGAGACAGAGGGACAATGAGAGACAGGGAGACAATGAGAGAGACAGGGAGACAGAGGGGGACAATGAGAGAGACAGGGAGACAGAGGGAGAGAGACAGGGAGACAGAGGGACAATGAGAGACAGGGAGACAATGAGAGAGACAGGGAGACAGAGGGGGACAATGAGAGACAGGGAGACAGAGGGGGACAATGAGAGAGACAGGGAGACAGAGGGGGACAATGAGAGAGACAGGGAGACAGAGGGACAATGAGAGAGACAGGGAGACAGAGGGGGACAATGAGAGAGACAGGGAGACAGAGGGACAATGAGAGAGACAGGGAGACAGAGGGGGACAATGAGAGAGACAGGGAGACAGAGGGGGACAATGAGAGAGACAGGGAGACAGAGGGGGACAATGAGAGAGACAGGGAGACAGAGGGACAATGAGAGAGACAGGGAGACAGAGGGGGACAATGAGAGAGACAGGGAGACAGAGGGACAATGAGAGAGACAGGGAGACAGAGGGGGACAATGAGAGAGACAGGGAGACAGAGGGGGACAGAGGTAGAGAGAGACACAGAGACAAAGACAAACCATGACACATACCTGGACACAGACACTCATAAAAAACAGAGGCACACTCGCACGCAGAAAATGCAATGTCTTTACGTGCACACGCATGCGCACACGCACATGCACACACACACACACACACACACACACACACACACACACACACACACACACACACACACACACACACACACACACACACACACACACACACACACACACACACACACACACACACACAAACTGTTCATAATATCAGGTCTCTGCAGTCTAATAAAGTAGCTTTGATGATGGATCAGCAGTGTGTTATGTGGTGTGTGTGTGTGTGTGTGTGTGTGTGTGTGTGTGTGTGTGCGTGCAGGCATATGTGCATGCATGCGTGCGTGCGTGCATGCGTGCGTGTGTGCGTGCGATTTAATTAAACGCGCCTCTGTGTGGGGGAGGGAGCAGGGACAGATGGCACATAAAATTCCATCACATTGCTCCATTTTTAAGGGTCTTAACTTCAACATTTTATTCACAAATAAACTAAAATCCTGTTTTCTGATCATTTCCAAAGCCTTGTGAAAACAATGTGTTATTAAACGCAGTGCAACAGCACGCGTCTCGCTTCCCTGCGGACTCAGGACCGTGATGGAAAGGGGGTTTGAGTGATACATCTCAGCAGCTTAAAATGCGTACAGGCTCTTGTTAAACAAAGCTGCTGTTCCATAATGCACCTTATTATTACAGCCCTAAATAAAAGGAAACACACACCCCTTTGATCAGAGTAACCAGGCAGCAATAATGGCAATTAAAGCAAGTCGTCCAAATGAAGTCTTCCCTGACAAAAACAAATACATGAATAAATAAAATGAAGGTGTCTGTGTGCAGTGTGTAATTATACAACCGCTGACGGCAGAGACAGAGGCAATTACAGTAAGTCCAACTAAAGACAAGGAGCCAGTGAGATGGTTGGGGAAAGATTGTTGAGATTGGGTGTGTCTGTGATGGAGGGAGCTTCACGTACACACTCTCACTGTGTGTGTGTGTGGGGGGGGGGGGAGACACAGTTACAGGACTGGACACAGACAGACACAGAAGGACACCAGTGGTGGACAAAATACTCCCGTACTTGAGTCAAAGTATATAGATACTCTAGCCTGGTAAAGCATCCTGGTCGCGGAATCCACATTTCCATATTATGTGTCTACTGCAGTCTGCTGGTTTACCAGGATAGAGATACTCCCGGCCAAACATTACTCAACTACAAGTGAAAGTTGCTCCATCAAATTTGTACTTGAATTAAAGTACTGGTGTACTTGGTTTTAAAAATAGTATACAAATGTATGTGCTTAAAAAAATACATAACTACCGGTATTCAAAAGTACAAATGAGAAAGTATATATATATATATATATATATATATAGTTTTTATTATTATTATGATTATTATGATTATTATTATTATAATAATAATCTTCATATATCTTTGAAATGGCATGAAAGTCATGAGTATCGGAAAAAAACAAATACGTCACGTACTGAAAGCATGCACAGTACTCAAGTAAATGTATACTTTGTTACTGTCCACCACTAGAGCACACAGACGGAGAGAGTGAATCCTGTTCAACCCTCTATAATGTGTCAGTTCCTTGTCTGTCATCAAAGCTACCCCCCCCCCCCCCCCCCCCCCAGGCCAACATGACAGAAACACAGCAAACAAATAGTCCCTAACCGTCTCCTTCTCATGAGGGCCATGCACGCATGCACCACAGCCAAACTGGGAAGACTCCAAGCCCCCCAAACTGCATGACAGATGGACTTACTGGCTATTATGGATATTCCCTTCACGCTCAACACCGGGGGCTTCCTTCCAGTCCAGACACATGGAATGGAGTCTCAGAGTTGGGTTCCAGAAAGCATGCCCTGAATTCTCTGCATGTTTCAGTGTTGGATAATGGCGACAGCATGGTGACAGTACTGAGACAGCTGCTTGCAGGTGTGTGCGTGTGCTTGTGTGCGTGCGTGCGTGCGTGCTCAGACTGTTAACTGTTTGGATGTGTGTGTGCACGTGTGAACAGAAAGTTTCAGGGTGGAGGATCAAATGATACGGTGCTACTGTTTAACTACCGCCTGTATGGGTGGGCCAGTCCTTTTTAACTGGTGTTTTGCAGCCACAAACGTATCGTTGGATCATTATCACCTGTTATACAGTATACTAACTACTGTATATACTCTGGGACCTGGGTTGCCTGGCTTTTGTGTGGGGTGTTTTGTAATGCTGCCAGTGCTTTATTTAAGATTACTACGGCTCATTACTCTGTCTGTGGGCCGAGCTCTTTCATCTGAATATGATTTGGGTTGCTAAAAGCTCTGTCAGCATGCTTTTGTTTGCAGTGCAGCCTATTTAATCCCTTTGGTGGAGGACGTTTTTTTTATGTATTTAAGAAAAAGCAGCAATGACAAAATATAAAATATACTCTGTTACAAGCAAAAGGCCTGCTTTCAAGATCTGAAGGGCAAAATAATTGGCATTAAAAGGTTTTGTGACTAAAGTAAAAAGAAAAATGTGTCAGATATACCGTAGTGGATGTACTGTAGTGGAGTATAAAGTTTTGAAAAATGTACATACTCAAGTGCAGTTAACTGTATCATCAACACAGTCACAATAACTGACAATAACTCACCAAATAACTCACCAAAGCCCTCACGCACGCACGCACGCACGCACGCACGCACGCACGCAGTATACATACTGTATACTGTAGGTCATACAGTACATACCGCATCGAATGTCACGTCTAAAAAGGTGGACACCACCACCCAAACATTTTTTAGCAGTGGTCCGAAAGGACCCTGACCCATATTGGAGAGGGATCTAAGTAGGGAGTCCACAGCGATGTGCATTCCTTTATTTTATTTATAACAGAGCGGTTTGGAATAGCAGCTGGATAGCATGCACCATCACGTCTCTGTCAGTAATCAGGGCGTCTTCATTCGCATCGCATCGCAAACAACACGGCCTTGCATCACCCTTGCTTAAGCATGAAACCTTTAGGCAGGCCATAAACCTAATTATACAGTGGTTGTGTGTGCGTGTGCGTGTGCTTGTGTGTGGATGTGGTAGTAAATACTCTATGGTAATAAAGACTCACAAGTCAGTCTGTAAACACGTCAGTCAATAGAGGCCGAGGACAATGAATCTCCCAGCTTTTGTGGCTAGAACTGTGTGGAAACAATTAGACGCTGTACACCTCTTGCCAAGGTGTCTGTACCATTCAGTACCAAGCAGATGCGGCTAATGAATATCTGGCAAAGTCCTGGAGGGGAACGCAGGCTGCAGCTGGCTACAGCAATATGAATCCTGACAGGTAAACGCATATTCAGACCGCACGCACAAAAACCCACAAGCAATTAAACACATAAACACGCAGTCATGACTGGTTTCGAATGCACACGCTGTCACAGTTAGTGAGGCGGGTGCTCTCTAGCACAGATAACAGGGCAGAGTTACAGATTTAAAGGGATAGTTCACCTCCCAAAAATATTTCTTTCTATCGATTACTCACCCCATGGAGACTTGAATTCAGATATGCTTTTTTGTTTTGTCGCATTCCTAAGCCAATACTTTGATAGCCAGAAGTGGTTCCCTATGGAGACTCCTATATATCGGCGTATAGTTACATTTAAGATCTATATTTCCCTGTTTCTTCTGTTGCTATATGCAAAGGAAAATCGATCCAATGTATTTGCTCTGTTTTCTGTTAAATGAATGAAATGAATGAGCTTGTCTCAGTCAATGGACAGTTGCCCGGATGTTACACAAAAATTGATTGCCGATGCCTTGCTAACTGCCAGCAGTCTCTGTGTCGATTGAGTAACCATTCTATTCAATAGGTCAGGAAAGGAACTGGTCGGAATAACGTGTTCCTTACACGTGCTACGTATGGCTGGGAAAACTCCCCCCCCCCCCCCCCCCCCTGTCAGGTGAAAAGAAGTGTAGCGCCCAGGATTACATTAGATAATTGACAAAATGGGTTGCAAAATCGTGGGAAAATAATTAAGTAATCCTGTAACGTAACAAGTTACTTTTAAGAGTAACGTTACTCAACATGAGGCACAAAACTAGGAACATAGTTAGTTAGCAACAAGTTAGAGAGTAAAACAAAAGTAGAGGTCCTTCATAAGTTCATATTGGAGTTGTGACGAGATTGGTCTCCACTACTGGTTTTCCAACTACCTTGCATTTCTACATTCCAAGACCTATCGGTAGTGCTAGACTAGTGTTAATGCATATAGTGAGGGGATTTTGGATCATTTTGATCATCATCATCATCATGGACAATTCATAAATGCCCTCCACTTAAGCAAGTTTAGCCTATTTCGATTTACTAATAGCAAGAGGGCAAATATTAGACAGACAGACAGACAGACAGATACGCATACCTGTCCACAGCCAGGACACTCGTTGCCGTTCTCGCAGGTTCTGCGTCGTGACTGGATGCCACCTCCACACGGCACCGTGCAGCGCTCCCACGCCGACCAGGCTGACCAATAGATGTGTGGCGGACAGGGCAGGTGCTCATTGCAGTACCTGGGAAGGACAAGTGCCACAGGAGATGAGTGGAATGTGTGAGTGTGAGTGTGAGTGTGAGTGTGAGTGTGAGTGTGTGTGTGTGTGTGTGTGTGTGTGTGTGTGTGTGTGTGTACAGGTAAGTTGAACTGAATACTAGGGTGTGAGGATGTGAACACAGTGTACAGTGTCTACAATAAGTGACAGTAAGTCCTGGTATTGATCAGACAGCCTCACACCACAAGACGGAACAAGCGACTATATTCATCTACATCATCATCTATTTTTTGTCCCCTTTTAATGGCAGAGAACATGGCACAATCCTAAAATGCAAATCATCGATTGAATCCAGGCCACCAGCAAAACACCACGCCATATGCCAGCAGTGAGCACGCAGTGCAAACGGCCAAAGTAATTGAGGTCTAAGCGCGCATGAAACGCACATCTATGGACATCGGACACTTCATCATCTCGCGATCTTAATGGGCGTCCATATGTATTTTGCACAATTTATTGACACGGTCCATGAAAAAGCCATACAGACGCATGTATCATCTCTAATTACGACATTTACGAGACATTTATTGCACTGTCTCCAGTGCTTAATTACACAAGCCCTCATTATAGGATAACGGAATGCTATTGCTGGTCTTATTAGAGTCATATAGTTTACTTTAATAACTTCAACACTTGCTATAAAAGGTCTTTACTGCCTTCTTTGTTTCATTTTGGTGCATCGTTGCGCTTTGATGATAACACTGCACGTCATGTTTGTGATGGAAACAGATCTTTCATATCCCACCTCTAGAGATGTGGCCGGGGTTTATATCGTACCACACAGTAAAAGTGTTGAAGTAACACTGAAAACTCTGGGACCACACAGTAAAAGCCTCAGAGTTGAAGTAACACTGAAAACTCTGGGACCACACAGTAAAAGCCTCAGAGTTGAAGTAACACTGAAAACAATCTGGCACTTATTATAGCAAATGGGACACTGAAGGTGTCTGTACTCTGGACACTGAAGCCAAAGCACAGTATAGCGTTATCCCTTCCCAGCTGTCAGAGAAGAGGAGTGGGGGAATAAACAAAATGAAGGAATGATAAGAATGAGTAACGGAATAACTTTTGATTAAAGTGTCAGCTATTTTTGGTGAGGGACACGATGATGTAGACATTGTATTCTCCATATTTCAACTTTTAATATTTTTTTTTGTAAATGAATGCCCTATTTCGTCAAACAAAAGCAGAAAAAAGGCGACCTACAAGCTCACAATTGCGGTGCGCTGTGAGCTTGTAGAGCTACTATTTCCGCCAGGTATCAATTAATTAATTTTTTCGCCACTACCAGCGTTTTTTCTGTAGAGACGCTTATTTTGAAGGCCCACGGGTCCCACGCCATGACCCGGAAGTAAATAAGCACTGTGTAAAGTTTCTTTCACCCGGAAAATACATTTTGGAACCGCGATCATCGGTTCTTTAGTTATGGTCCGTGAATTAAGCTTATTGTTTTGACCAAAAACACAATCTGTGAGAATAATCAGAGATAAATGCATTTTAGTAAATCTATTTACATTGACAGACTTTTCACTTCTGGTTCATTTCTGGTTTTATAGGTATAGCAACCCAACTTAATCAATGAAAACCTTTAAATATATGATATCTTGTCAATGGTTGTCAACACTGTTAGATTTCAATTGACGAGATATCTCATCAATGGCAGTCAATGTGTTTTAACCCAATTCTGAACGGGAACCCATTTTGGTGTTGGCATCATGTTATGCTTTAGCTATTGAAAAATAGCAGATCTACAAGCTCATAGCGCGCCACCGAGTGGCGCGCTACGAGCTTGTAGGTCTGCTATTTTTGAAAAAATTGAAGAACGACTGACATTTTTTTAATCTGATCTCAGGTCAGAATGGGTTAATCAGACCAGTGTGTGTCCAGTGGAAACCTTGTATGAATCTGATCTCAGGTCAGAATGGGTTAACAGGAAGTAAGCAGCCTTGCATTGCAGAGCATGGAGCCTTGGGTGAGACAAGGCTGCATGCTCTCACCAACAATTGTCTTGATGGCCATCGACTGGATCATGAAAAACACAACCATGGTCAGTAAGACTGGCATCCAGTGGACCCTCACGCAACAACTTGAAGACCTTGACTTTGCAGACGATATATTATGTCTTCTTTCTCACAAACACCAACACGCACAGTCAAAGCTAACACTACTCTCCGAAGAGGCTTCAAAGACTGGCCTCAAGATCAATGTGAAAAAGACAGAACTCATGAAGGTAAACAACAAACAGGATCTCCCAGTCCAACTACAGGGAGACAACCTCAAAGAGACTGACCGCTTCACATATCTCATAGGGAGCATACTGGGCAAGGATGGTGGATCAGACGATGACATCAAAAGCAGAATAAACAAGGCCAGACACGTTTTCACGTTTTCAAAATCTGAATATTTAACACCAACGTCAAGTCAGTTCTCCTCTATGGATCAGAGACATGGAGAGTGACAAACACTACCACCAACAAACTCCAAACATTTGTCAACAGGTGCCTAAGGCGCATTCTGAACATCAGGTGGCCTGATAAAATATCAAATGCCAGCCTGTTGGAGAAAACCAACCAAAACGCCATCAGCCAGGATGTGAAGAAGAGAAAGTGGGGGTGGATTGGACATACCCTCCGAAAACCTACTGACAACATCACTAGGCAAGCACTGGACTGGAACCCACAGGGCAAAAGAAAAGTGGGGAGGCCAAAACAGACCTGGAGAAGATC
>NC_139712.1:41308194-41315694 GCF_964188405.1 Protomyctophum parallelum | reverse complement strand
ATTCACAACATTGTTACATGATAAGAGGTATACAGTATGAACTAGGCATGTAACGATATATCGTATATCGATATATATCGATATTAATCCCGACGATATAGTCATATATCATATTCAAGTGCTTTTGGAGAGAAATGAGAGTCACTTTCAGTAGTAGAGCACTGTGAGGGGAGCTGTGTGTGTCTGTGACTGAGCCCAGGTGATGATGGTCGTTGATGCTCATCAAGGAAGGCAATTATGTTTCTGCACTGTCAAAAGTAATGCTACTTCTTTTGCAATGTAGTTAAATAACAAATCTCAGGGGGGGGGGGAGATAAATTATATACAATTTAAAAACCCTAACCCTAAAAAACGGTTTTTCTTTCAAATATATATATTTTTAATATCGTGAAAAATTGTATCGTGAACCTCATATCGTGATACGAATCGTATCGTGAGTTGAGTGAATCGTTACATGCCTAGTATGAACACATCTTATATCAGCAACAGAATAGGCAAAAACGCAGAATCAATCATCATCATTTTGTTTAATACTTATTAATACAGTAGGATTAATGAAGAATGAAGTGCTTGAACATTAATTTGTTTATCCACCGTTTGAGCGCAAAAACTATTCAGGTTTCTTGTATCATTGTCAATTGTATTATTATCACAATTGTTGAACGTGTTGTGCATCGCATTGATGTTGATAGCAATCAGTGTGCATTCATTGTGAACTCTCCCAGGTGCATCTTAGTCCCAATGGTGTGCTGAATGAATAATAAGTAAATGCTTGCATTCTGCATTACGAAACACAAAGCGCAAATTGCATGTAGCTCTGAGCGTAAGATATTAGTGGGATCTGATTGTACCAGCCCACCCACACCTCATCTTAGGACTAACATACCCACCGGCGCTAAATAGACGCATGTGGTTATTTGATATTTGTACAACTGGGGGCAAAGCGTATGAAGGACACCTGCGTCCATTCATAAGATAGGATTAACACTGCTTCCATTAGCGCCGCATTACGCCCATTGTTCTAGGACCTTCACCGGCAGTAAGACAATTAAAAGAAGAAGAAAACAACAAACAAAGAACTGAGGCAAAGCGAGAGAAATATTGATCGAGAGCCTCAGAACTGGATGAAAGAGATAGTCGGACACCTAAGGCCATAGCTAATTATTTACCCATCCTTGATTGATGCTGTTTTTTTTTGTCACTCCTCATACTTTCTTTGGTACAAGAAGACAAATCAATTTTGTGAGGTCCAAACACCTGCTGTTTTCCTGTTGCTGTTGTGTTCCTGTTGTCATGGTCACACCGTGTAATCTCTCTCTCTTTCTCTCTCTCTCTCTCTCTCTCTCTCTCTCTTTCTTTCTTTCTTTCTTTCTTTCTTTCTTTCTTTCTTTCTTTCTTTCTTTCTTTCTTTCTTTCTTTCTTTCTTTCTTTCTTTCTTTCTTTCTTTCTTTCTTTCTTTCTTCCTCCAATTGCTTTCTCCCACAAAACAATGTATTTTGCTAGCTCCATTAACTCGGGGGAGGTGTGTGAGGTGCGTCGTGGTGACACTGACATCCCACAAAACACAGGACCACAGGAATGCACAGCTTCATTAAGATGTGCCTGCAGTCTTTGTTCAAATAAATGGCCTTGATTGTGAACCCGGTGGTTTGCCTTGCCTGTGCTTTTCAGACGTCACTGTCCTTGGCTCAGTTTGACAGGAGTGGCGTAAGTAAAGGAAGGGTGTAAAAGACTTCCCAGCTTGACCGTCCCTTCACCTGTGTTTAGTTCATACACTATGGTTATAGGCTACCTCTCTTTTCAATCCTCCCTTGCATCATTTCACTGGCGGACATACGTAGGAGGTTGCTTTACAGTGTATTAGAAAAAGTGATTATTCTAGGCCAATGCTTAAAAAACAGTTGACTAGGCGTGCGTATGTGCGTGCGTGCGTGGGCAAGCCAGATAATTACCCTGGGCTCAGACTCAACTCATAACTTAATATTGGGCGTTGCAAAGTTGGACTGAATTGATTATAAAAACTAAGCAAACAAAACAAAACAAAAATGAAGAATTCATACTTCCATCCTGACTGCAAGTCGTGTGGCGACGTGTGCATATGAGGTACACACGAGTGTGCATGTTGTGTACTGCACTGTATCATACCTTTCCTCGCGGTTCTGGCCCACGCACACTCGTCCCCCGTGGCGCGGGGTGGGGTTGCTGCACGAGCGCTGTCGGACCTGGAAGCCGATGCCACAGGTGGTACTGCAGGGCGACCAGGACGTCCAGGGAGTCCACGCTCCATTCCTACACACATACACAAAACATTATGAAACTATAACACAGCAGAACCTATAGAACCTTGGAACCATGCATGCCCCACCCAGTTATTATGTGTGTGTCCCTTTTATGCCCATATATGGAGTGCTTTGTCAGGCATGCCCAAATATGGAGTCTATGCAGAATTGCAGATGTCAGAACATATTTGTGATGTCATTACAGGCCAGCTCCATATATGTAGCCCGGGGAGGGGGCCTGTCCTGACTGAGCCCGGGCAAAGGCCTTTTGTGGCGGTTCTGGACAACCGTGGGTCCGACCGACTCAACACCGGGCACTGCACTCCCTGTGGTGTGGTGGTGTGGAATGCGTGTGTCGAATTTGAAGTCAGTGGGGCTAGAGTTCAACTACTCCTCCACGAATATAGAATATATTGTAGTGGTGCAATGCACGCAGTGGACACATGCAGAGACATGTGCTGACAGATAAACCAACCGATAGGTCAAATGAGGGACAGTGGAAAATCTCCCCTGGTTATACCTGGAACAGTTGGCCACCTCTACGCTGATCCCAAGGCACTGCTGGCCACCGCACTGGACGGCGGGGCTGTCGCAGGCTCGCGTCCGACACAAGCAGGACCCGGCACTGCCTCCGTCGTTGTGGCTGCAGGCCGCCCAGCCGGACCAGGCACCAAAACCCCCGTCAACCGTCACATTACGAACCTGTAGAAAATAATGAACAATACAGGTCACACATAAACGTACGGGAGAGAATAGCAGAAAAGAAAAACCTCTACAAAGAGAGCTCAATGTGAAGCAAAACGGAATAAGTTAGAGAACGCTTATTATTATGCGGTGAGATAATTAAAGTGATAACCTGCGCACGTGGCCTACATATGAGAAGAGGCACACATTTCAGGGTAATTTAAAAGCCAAAGGACAACAGGAGAGGCGAGCGCAAAATCATCATCTGCTTTGGCAGAGGCAGAAATACATTCTGCCCTTCGCTCTTATTGGTAACTGAACCCTGCCGTGCATCCAAATTAGGATGCGTATCTGTGGTTGAGATAAGGAACTGCGTAATTTCATTTAATGACATGAAGAGAATCGAAAGCAGAGAGGTACAGACACAGTGATATCATGCTACCGTGAGAGATGAATCGATTGTGAAAGCGGCTGATGGGAGCTCTCTCACGCACGCACGCGCACACGCACGCACGCACACACACACACACACACGCACACACACACACACACACACACACACACACACACACACACACACACACACACACACACACACACACACACACACACACACACACACACACACACACACACACACACACACACACACACACACACACACACACACACACACACACACACTAAATATTATTTTACTGTACACCTGTTTGCTGTTCAGAAGAACATTTTGTGCACTTGAACAGAAGGCTGGGTTCTTTGTAAAGAAAAGTGAAACATTTGGTGTGTAGGACGTACCTTACCTAAGTCAAAGCCTGAACAGGAAATGTACAATATATGTTCCCATCACTTCTAAAACCACAGAAAAAGCAAACCTTTCAGAGACCAGATGGTATTTGTAAATAGACCGGTAAAGCATATCCCCTTCTGTCTGCCTACACTCTGCAGACTGCTTATCCTTGACTGACGTCCAACTCCAGACAAGTAAACAAAAACACTGAAATAGCTGACCAGCAAGATGACTTATTTTACTCAGTGGTGGGAAAAGTACTCACATTTTTTATTTAAGTAAAGTATCAATATGTAGAGGCTATTTTCAAATGGCCAAAATGTATATAGGGCTGAAGTGGTTAATGTGTTTTTTATTTATTATTGTAGTCCACAACACCAGCGCCCATACCCTGGGTCAGCCGGGGCGCCTGATGGAGGGGAAAGGAACTGTTTGGAATAATAATAATAATAATAATAATACATTTTATTCATAAGGCGCCTTTCAGGGCACTCAAGGTCGCCGTACAGGATAAAAACAGTACAACACAGTTAAAAGCAGAAAAATAAACTAAGGCACAGAATAACGTGTTCCTTCCACACGCTACTGTACGTCCTACCCCTGTCAGTTGATAAGGAGCGGCCTGCTCACCCCTCAAGGATTGAAAGAAGCAGGAGCTCAGTTCGGGCCTCTCCCCTCGGGTCTATAGACACTGATGGGACAAGCTTCCAACAGAAAAGCTACACAGCTATTTTTTAAAATTCATTAAAATGTGGCGCAAATCATTGAATATATATTTCAGAGCGAACATTTTTAACTAAAATATTTGTTTCTGGGGGGTCCCTGGAACTACACATTTTGAGATGGGGGTCCGTGGCCCAATAGAGATAATTCTGGGGGTACTTGACATGAAAAAGGTTGAGCACCACTGACATAGAAACATAGATTTTTCAGAAAGATGTTTAGAAGCCTTTTTTTTATCAAACTCAGTTGAAAATGGGTTAAGAGTCAAGCTTTTGGCACTAAAATGAAACCTATATCATTTAATTAGTTTGGGGAAGTTGCCGTGTTTGCTGATGACTCGCTTTCCCATTCTCTGTTCAGAAAGGCTGCCATTGGAGAGGACCTTTTGTCTTTTACAATGAAGGCACAGTTGCTATTCTTTCTGGCAAAAAAAATACAACTTGTCTATTTGGAACCCTGCCAGTCATGAGCCACAATGTTTAATGCATTCTTCTGTACAAGTAACCGCATCCATTTTTCACACCGTCAACAGTTTTAATACGGGGATTATAATTATATACGGTAGTCAGACATGATCGAATTGTAGATTACCTGTGAATTGCTAAATAAATAGTCTCTCCAGGGCTAAAAGTTGATGCACACATCCATGTTGAGAGTAACATACATGGAACAAGCATACATGTCTAGGTTAAATATTGGGAGTTTACTGAAATAATCACAGTGTTGGGCAAGGTGTTAACTATTGATCAAATGTGTGTGTGTATGTGGATGTGTGCGAGCACACATGCACACATGTGTGGATGGTGTAATGTATGCACAGTATGCAGAAGCACACGCCGCACATGCATATCAGGAGTAGAAGGAGAAATAATCATTGGGTTGGGTTATAGGAGTCAATTACTACCTTTTATTTTTGGTAGCCTACACTTACACAACAAACTAATAGTGTGTATGTATGTGTGCGTGCGTGTCTCTCCCTCCTTCACTCCCTCCATGCAATAACGCAGCCATATGCTTGGTACCAAAGGCGGAACACGCTGAGCATAAACTCAGACAGTCGGATCGTGTCGTCTATGGCATGCTTCTATGCTTCTGAGCATTCTGATTCAACTGTACATTATGTTTCTGCCAGCCCACAACCCAAGCCAGCCCACCACGTCTGCTATTGACATCCGGTTAAGTTGTTGTATCATTCCTACACTGGCATCCGGTTGTATAGAAAAAGGTGGTGGTGAAAATAATCTAAATGGAGTTGCATTTAGTGTGCGGTATTCTTCCCCATTTGAATCTGTGTTAACAAATGCCATGAGGTGACCGTAGTGCCAGATAATCCTCTGAACATGAAACCACATAAAAGCATACGACAGCATTCAACACTGGGTGGAAAAATGGATGCCTGTGGATTACCGTTTCATTTAGCCGCGTCGAGCTGAAATAGATACTCTGCCTAACACCCCTCCCTAATGTGGGTGGAGAAGAAGAGAAATGGAGGACCTGTTTGGCTAATGGACATGCAGAACTGAGGATGGATGACTGAAGTGCCACTTGCATTCCCAGGGTGCTTTGCACTCCAGTACAGTCAAGTTGTTCGGTCCCCCAAGGTGCTTTTCTTTGGGAGAATTTGTCAGCAGTTTTGTCTGCTTTTCGAGGGCTGTTGTGTTTAAGTTGTCTGCGTGTTTGTTAGTGTGTGGAGGGAATACAGAGCAGGCTGCGGAGCTACCGGGCAAGACAACTACAGACTGTGGGTTTTACAGTGAATGTGGAGAGAAAGAAAAGTGAGTGAGGGTGCTGCTGGGGGAGGCTGCGCAAAGATAATTGAGTTTCTTAAAGTTTCTTCTGAAGATAAAGCAAGCCAGTTTACGAGAGAAAGATAGAGAGAAACGTTGGCCGGCCGGTACTCACTGGACACTTGGTGATGCTCTGTTCCCATTGGCTCATTCGGACGCTCTCCTCTAGGGTGGTGCACTTCTTGAGCACCAGGTCCCAGCCGCAGTACGGATCCCTGGCTCCTATGCATGCTCTGGGGGGAGAAGGAATGGGGGTGGAGAAATGGAGAAGAGCAGGTGAGCATCTGCGAGTTACGAATAGTTTTTCAGAGTTTCCCCGGCCGGACGTAGCGCGTGGAAGGAACACGTTATTCCGACCAGTTCCTTTCCCCTCCATGGGGGCCAGGGGGAGGCAGTTTAGAGACCAGGATTACTGCATGTTTGTGTGAGGGTATCTACCCCAGGGGACACGGGGAGAACATGCAAACTCCACACAGAAAGGCCCATTCGCCAACCCCGCCTCAGGTATGGGCACTGATGACAAGAGTTACGAATAGTTTAAAAAGGCAACCTAGATGTGCGTAGTTGAGCCATGTTGGGCAGTAGACAAAAAAGCAATCATAGAGAGAAAGAGAGATTGATACGTATGCTACAAAACAAGTGAGAGAATTGTGACCGACAACAACAGATGAAAGATGTTTGTGTGTTGTGCGAATAAATGTGCATGCAGGCGTAACATCAGCAGCCTGATATGATGTATCTCTCTCAATCTCTCACACACACACACACACACGCGCGCGCGCGCGCACACATAACCGTATGTGCTGACTGATTATCCAGGTGATCCTCCGCCAAACACTGGGATTATGTTTCTGTGTTTGCATACATTGTGACTCAAACAAGCCTGTCATGCTGGCAAATAATGCAGTGGATAGCTGAGCTGTCCAGGTTCTCGTGGCTCTTCCAACCCCCTCCGGTGGTTTATGGATTGCAATAAAAAGGCCTGATGTCTCTCGTTTCATGCAAATATGAGATTGGAGTAACATCACAATGACATATCTCGGAGCCACAGGCATCAGCGCAGTGTGAGATGTAACCAAAGGTGTCCTTTGCGAGCCATGACAATGAGCCACCACACAAACGTACACGTGCGCTCGTACATGAGAGGGCAACTAGACAACTACAACAACACGCACGCAAGAGCGCGGAGAAAAGGCAGAAATGCCATAGCGCTCACACGCGAGGGTGCAAGTATAAT
>NC_139712.1:41225694-41303194 GCF_964188405.1 Protomyctophum parallelum | reverse complement strand
TCTTGCAATGTCGCACGGCACTAACGCGTGGTGCTTTGCTGCTCTGAATTTGATATGCCCACTCAATCAAACCAGGAAAAGGCACAATCTCTCTGCTATAACTGTCATCAGAAGGAACATGTGCCTACTGAACTAATCTAAATTCAGCATATTGGGCCAGTCTGCTGATCAGCCAGTGGGCTGCTACGTATACCTTGGGAGTTCAGATGGGATCTTGTGTGTGTGCATTGCAAGTCAAAGTGTAGCTGTCATTTCTTTAACGTCTGTTTGGCAGTGTGCATATTCTACGTATGTGTTATTCATTACGGGCATGTCTTCTTTTGACAGACGACTGGTTGCAATTTCATGGTGTTTACAATCTCTTGGCAAGGGACTGAGTGTGAGTGATATGTGGTCTGATGAGTCTGCGTGTGTATAGTTTGACTGTGGGCGTGTATATCGGGGGCGAGAGTGTGTAGCTGTGTGTGTGTGTGTGTGTGTGTGTGTGTGTGTGTGCGTGCATGCGTGCGTGCGTGCGTGTCAATGTGGTTTGCATATGCATGTGGGTGTTATATGGTGTGTGCATGTCTGTGTGTTTCCAGTGCATATGGGAGACACATGGAGGTGCAGTAAAGAGCAATCACATTAGTGTCAGGACTTTGAAGTCTCCTCAGGGTTACAGATATATTGAATTAATTTCCTTTCCTGACACTGCTCTATTCCCTCCTTGTCCCCAGAGCAGAGTTCAAGGTCTTAACCTCTTATAATTTTTATCCCACGATTTTGTAACCCATTTTTCACTCCTGTGTCAATTATCTAATGTGATCCTGGGCTCTACACACCCTCCGCCAACCTAGTCCCCATATAATGGGGACATGGGGAAAGCAATGGACTTGAACTCATGCTTCCTTCATGCCTGAGTGTCCAAGTTGCTCCTTTACACCTGACAGGGGGGAGTTTCCCTGGTTGGACGTTGCGTGTGGAAGGAACACGTTATTCCAACCAGTTCCTTTCCCCTCCATCAGGCGCCCCGGCTGGCCAGGGGGAGGCAGTTTAGAGACCAGGATTACTGCACGTTTTTTGTGAGGGTACCTACCCTAGGGGACAAGGGGAGAACATGCAAACTCCACAGAGAAAGGCCCTTTCGCCAACCCCGACTCGGGTATGGGCACTGATGACGCGAAGGAGGAAACACGCCGCCAGCACCCACAGCGTCCCGAGCGGGAATCGAACCCAGGACCTTCTAGCTGTGAGGCGACAGCACTACCAACTGTGCCACCGTGCCCCCAGTTCAAGGACTTAAAAAAGTCACATAGCCGCACATAAATGGCAGGACGCACGCACACAAGGCCCACATATCACAATATCAATGTTCTTTATGGTAGATTTGGTGACACCGATGGTGACTGGTGGTCACTACAGGTGACAGTAGTGTCATCTGTTTCGTCGTCGTCACATCATTCATGTCCTCTGCACACACACACACACACGCACACACACGCGCACACACGCACACAACCTACCAGTAGCCAGATATATGATGTGGAAGACCCCGTCTTTGCCCTGCACCACGTCCACGGCCACGTGCGTGAAGCGGATGTTGTCCTCCATGAAGTATGGCACGGGCACCACAGGCTGGACCACCTCATGCATGAGCAGGAACTTCTGAGCGTCCTGCAGGTTCCTCTCAGTGAGGTTCACGTAGGAGCCGTAGTCAATGGTGCCGCACTGCAGAGACATTATTTGGAAGGTAAAGAATCAATCTACTGGACACAAACTCGCCCTATAGCTGCCCAGAAGAGTCTGGGGGCAAGCTTGTTTGAATGCCTGAGTAACAGGAAATCAGGCTTGGCTTTGCCCCTTTATGCAAACGTTCAGCTTGCTTCCTGCTATAGGGCCTGCACCCTAGCTTATAGGATATCCAACTATCCAACTATCCAGCAATCATGCTGACAGATTTTCATTGCAAATTGCAGATCTGTCTTGAGAGATTACCGTGCAGATAATCTTGGTGATTTTCGATTTTCTGCTTCCTGCACAGAAAGTGCTGACTGATATCCCCATTTATTACACAGCTTGGTTGAATGCTTGATTCTGATTGGTCAATCACTGAATTCAGCGGTGTGTTATTTCTTGATAATGACCGATGAACTAAATAACAGACCGCTGTCTAATCAAAGGCTCAGATCACCTGCTCATATCAATCTGTGCTACTTGATTTTGTGCCGTATCCAACATGACAGCCATGTCACAATTTAAAAGTAAAGAAAAAAAGTGGGTGAAATTCCTTTTTGTGCATAGTTCCCATCGTGTGATCTTTCCAAGAATTACATTACACAATGCAGGAACCAAAAATGTATTGTATTTGATCAACACTTCCTTGTTTTCCGAGGTGACTGTGTCTCCCCCAGTGCAACACTTGCCGTAAGCAAGGATATACTTAAACACCTCGGCTTCGCCTCTGTATTTAATCATCCTGCCGGGATCGGTGCGGTGTCTCTTATCCCTTTGCGTAATGAATGTTATAAAGACATGGAGATACAGTATGTTTGAAGAACAGTAGAGTATTCCTTTACTGATCTGAAGTCAGTAGTATGACAAGACATCTAGGATGTATTGAGGGATGAAATGATTGAAAGAGCAACTCAAGTGTGGGAGGCGCAATTATCGTCAGTTTCCTTGCCACCTATACTTGCTTTCTTCATAATGTACTGTAATACGGTGAGGGTGATGTACAAACACATGGCCTGTATGAATGGTTAAAATATTTGTATTTTAAATGTCAGATCTAATTTATATGCACACTCCTTGTTTGTTTGACTGGTGATTACTTGTGCAAGCAGAGTGCGCAAGTAATATTTTCGCCCGGTCCGTATGCACCGTCCCAGCCAACCCGCCACTTTTGATGCGTATGCAAATAAAACAGCAAATTTGTGCCTGATTTGCTGGGACCAGATTACATACATGACCATATTTCTTACGTCATCATTGAGAGCTAGTCATACATATACTATATATATAATCTGTAAAATAAAATAGCAAATTGTGCCTGGTTTGCTGGGACCAGAGTACATGGTGTGTATATGTATGACTAGCTCTCAATGATGATGTAAGAAATATGGTCATGTATGTAATCTGGTCCCAGAAAATCAGGCACAAATTTGCTGTTTTATTTGCATACACATCAAAAGTGGCGGGTTGGCTGGGACGTTTTTTGGCGCAAAGTAACCACAGTATACCGCTAATCAACTTACAAATTACATATACATATGTATGACTAGCTCTCAATGATGACGTAAGAAATATGGTCATGTATGTAATCTGGTCCCAGCAAATCAGGCACAATTTGCTGTTTTATTTTCATACGCATCAAAAGTGGCGGGTTGGCTGGGACGGTTTTTGGCGCAAAGTAACCACAGTATACCGCTAATCAACTTACAAATTACATATACATATGTATGACTAGCTAGTAATTGGTTTTCGATGGTGACGTAATGACGATATGTTTTAGTGTTGGGAGGATTAAAGGTAATGCTCCTGTGTATACATGTATGTAATCTGGCACCACTGCCGTATCAGGCACAATTTGCTGGGACGGTGCATACGCATAAAAAGTGTCGGGTTGGCTGGGACGGACAAATTACATATACATATACATAGTATATGTATATGTAATTGGTTGACAGTTTGTAGCGGTCGAAAGTACTTGCGCTCTCTGCTTGCACACTAGTTGGCCATTTATGGCCTACTAGTGTGCAACAAGCAAGTATGCACTCGACAGAGTGCAGTTCTAGTTGTTCCATGTTTCTTCAACTTTTAAATCAGCTGAAAATATCCTTTCAGAGGTTCATTATTATAATTCTCACAATGATATAGTTTACGATAGATAGTAGTACTACTATCGTAATAAAATGTACTTTCCGAATGCAAAAAATAAATAAAAATGAATTACAGTAGAGGAGAATGGCGTAACAACATTAATAAAACACGGGGAGAAACCTAATTTTATAATCCTTCCATTCGTCCATCCAGATTATCTTGCTTTCATCAAGCATCTCCTACGATCTTTCATTTTCATTCCAGCAGCCTTTTGCAAAATTTGTACGACTAAGTGAAATATGATTGCTTTCAAGCTTTCAGAAACATTGAAGTAATATTTTCCTGGTCTCAGGAGACAAATGTATTTGTATAGCACAGTTCATACATAAAGGCAATTCAAAGTGTTTTACACAGTAAAATTATAACACAAAAGCCATTTAAAGTGTGTGTGTGTGTGTGTGTGTGTGTGTGTGTGTGTGTGTGTGTGTGTGTGTGTGTGTGTGTGCGCGCGCGTGCGTGCGTGTGTAAACTATGAATGACAATGTGGTGGAGAACTCACAAATACTGCGGGGGTAATGGGATTATTTTGGTAGGACATGGCCATGTTATTTAAGAAGAAAAACCTCAGTCATCCATTCTTTCTAGTAAGGTGAATATATTGCCTTACCCTTCTTCACCAAGGTGAGTGGTAAATGGATAAAAATACCCTGTCATTTCTTTATTTTATACCAACCCAACCGCATGGATGTAGTTCTGGGTGGATGAGGATAGCTTCAACAGAGCATTAAGCTTAAATTCGCCACAAGCACACAGTGGGCTTGGGCTACTACCAGGGGGGCAGTCAGCCAGATATTTCGTGAAGCCTCTTTTGAAATCGGGTCCCGCCTCGTTGTCTGGGCCAGCCAATGGCCAGCTGGACCAGAACGGATCAAGAAGGATGGCGACTTACAGTGCATTAGAGTGCAAGGAATTTCAGGCTTCATTTTACGTTCATGTTAGACCCGGGGAACGCTTTGTCCATATTTTTTACAGTCCATATGGCTACTACCCCATTTCAAGGAAATGGGCTAGTAGCTTTTCGATGTGACGCAATTGTCCTTTACGGTTTAAATATAATTTGGAATTTCTTGCTGAGAGTGCAAATTGGGTTGGAAGGGGTCCCAGCAGCTCAATAATGTGGGCAATGTGATCTTCCTCTCTGGAGAAGTTGACTAAACACAAAAGTGTTTGGTCAAACCATGTGACTTCCATTGGAAAAGCATTGAGGCGGCCATGAAACACGGATGGAACACAGTATGTTCGCTTGATATGTGTGTACAGGGCTGCGGACTCCCATTCCTTTTACCAAGCTGATTGGATGGTAAACTCAGCTGGTGGGGTGTTCTTCCAGGTGTTCTTCCAAATTGGTTGTTTATGCTGGGGGTTATTGCCTGACAATCTGGTGGGGTTTCCCAGTCCCCTGGCACGTTACAGCAAAATGGCTGCTGTATAAATTGTAAACCGTTTCCCCTACCTTTTTGTTTTACATGTTTTGTGTACAGTAGCATACTGTATAACCATGTGCTCTCTTGAGCAGGGCCTCAGGTTTGCAGAGGGACGGATGGATGGATGGCTAGGCTTCAGTGCCTAGCAACAGCACAGACACTTTATCCAAATCAATGGCTGGCCTTCCAAAGGCTGACACATGAGAATCACGGAAGGTTTCCCCTTCGGGGATGGGCGACGGATCAGTGCCCTCGCTATAACAGGAGATGGGACATTAAAACCCCAAAGGACAGGGAAATGTGACTCGGATGTGCGTGCACATGTGTGCTTACCCTTGGGTGCTCTTATGCATGTGTTTATTTATATGTGTGAGCTGCACTTTACTGTGACCGAACACAGCGACCAGAGCTGCGTTTTGTCTCCTTCTTATGCAGAGGCATGTTTGGCGTGAGCCTATCGAAAACAATTTGTACTGGGTTTCGATTTGAAACTATGTGTGTGTGTGTGTGTGTGTGTGTGTGTGTGTGTCTCAGCATCCACACATGACTGTGTGACAGACAGCGTGATGAGGCTCAGATGGTGGCCCGTGGCGTCCGTGAACATTATGAGTGATTGATGTGTGATTGTCGCAGGCGAGTCAAGGTGAGGGACAGAAACATTATTTGGCCCGGGGCCCGTATGATGCTCAGCTGTCTCCTTCATCATCAGCATTGCAGTGCAATGCCACTGCTGTCTGACACTAGTATACGCAAGGCGCAGCCTGCAGTAGAACACACTCTCATAAAAACATTACAATAATAATAATAATAATACAAGGAATCAGTTTGAATTTCAATACTGAAGGCTGTCAGATGTTTCAACATCAAATGATTTCAGGCTTTTGGTTTTTAAAGCGTAATTCATAGTAAATGGAAGGAGGTACAACTGCTACGAGCCGAGGGCACATGGCAAATGGGAGGAATATATTATGAACGCACATTATGCTCCCCGGGAACGTGGGTTGTTGGCAGAGCTTTCCCTATAGCCCTCACAGTATGTTACCTTACACTGTTGCCTGCCTGGACGTGGTTCAAAGTTTAAATTAACATATATCCCTTCATACAATATGGAGCTCACCCACGACTCACGAGTGCCTTTAATAGCAGGCGTGTTCACTTAGCATGTTAGCTTACACTGTTGCCTGCCTGGACGCGGTCCAAAGTTTAAATTAACATATACCCCTTCATACAATATGGAGCTCAAGTGCGAGTGCCGTTAATAGCAAGCTTGTTCACTTAGCATGTTAGCTTACTCTGTTGCCTCACTTGCCTGCCTGGACACGGTTAAAACGGTTTGAATTAACATATATCCCTACATACAATACGGAGATCACCTACACAAGTGCCTTTTACAGTAACCCATTACAGTGTGACAGAAACCCTATACTACACAGTGACGGTATTAGGTCCTAATGCACAGAGAACATGATTCATAGCCCGAATAAGCCCGGCTGGATCAATCCATAGAGTTTAATTGAATGGGGAGGTTTTTCTTCCAGACAGACAGGGATTGAAGCTCTCAATCAATGGACGGTGTGAGTTGAGTGATGGACTCACAGGCATAATTATCCCTGCTTGGCAGGAAGCTGTAGCTCTCCCACATGATGTGTGGGTGTATTTGTGTGTGTGGTTCCGCACATGGCTGGTAGCCTTTATGGTTGCAGGCCTCTGGAAAGCGTGCAACCATACGTTGTGTGTGTGTGTGTGTGCGTGTGTGTGTGCGCGCGTGCATGCGCGTGTGTCTGTCCATGTGTGAAGGGCTGAATACGTGGTCAGGCCATTTTACATCAACGGCACTCGCCATAAATCCAACGCTCTTAACCCATTCTGACCCGAGATCAGATTCACACGAGGTTTCCACTGGACACACACTGGTCTAATGAACCCATTCTGACCTGAGATCAGATTCTAAAAATGTCAGTCGCTCTTCGATTTTTCAAAAATAGCAGACCTACAAGCTCGTATCGCGCCACTCGGTGGCGCGATATGAGCTTGTAGATCTGCTATTTTTAAATAGCTAAAGCATAACATGATGCTGACACCAAAATGGGTGCCCGGTCAGAATGGGTTAAATCTAATCCTCTTCAACATTGACAAATGCTTGATGAAGATGTCACAGAAACCTAGATAAACTGTCCAGCAGTGGCTGAGGAGCAGCAGCAATCCTGACTGAGCCAAGGTAGAGAGAAAGAAGAGAGAGGATAGAGTGGAGACAGCAAATACCAGTTTATCCCCATGGAACACAGCGCTATGAAAGCCGTCTGAACCTGCTGTAGTGCGCCCACGGTATGCTGAACACACAAAAAACTGCTGTGGCCCGCTCTGACCAGATAGAGGAAATTTTTTTCTTTTCCACCCAGCTTGACGTTATATGCTGACAAAGGTGTGTGAATATGGTATTCTTTCTGTTTTCTTTTTCATAAACTGGGAAAGCTGACACCTTCCGTGCGTGAGCATTTCTCATGTCTTTGCAGATACTGCATGGGTAAGAGCTTGGCCGGCAGTGCGCGCTGCACGCGCTCATAACCCCACTGAGCTGTTGGTAACATGATCGAGGGGTCCATGATAGGGAACATGTGTGTAGCCATGTGTGTCACCCCCGCTGGCAGCCAGACCCCAGAGGGAATTCAATCAGACACGCAGACACACACACACACACACACACACACACACACACACACACACACACACACACACACACACACACAGAACGTTGTGTGGATTACACCCACGTCCCTCCCACCCTCTCCTCTCTCTATCTCCTGAGCCTGCCACCATGGCATGGAGAGCTAGTACTTCTCATAATAAAATATCCATATGGAGCAGAGCCTCAAATCGCGCTGAGGCGTCACAGCGCTCCTTTTTTTGGCCCCTATGGGGGAAAGACAACGAACATAAAGTGCCACTTGCAATTATTAGGAGATACTATACAGCCCATAGGACCGGGCTATAGGATGTTCCAATGACACGTGCCATAGTAAAATGACTAGGTTTTAGTAACGAGCGGTCATTAACGCCCCAGTCCTCCATGAGCAGAGGAAGGGCTTATTGAAGGGAGGAAGACATTAGTGGTGGGAAAGAGGCTGCTGCGATACTGCGGTGACTCTCTTTAGGCACCAACCACGCACAGCAGCAAGTGTTCAAATTCATTCCCAAATTACGGATTTAGTGTCTCTGATGCAAGATAGGGCCCAAAATGTGATTTTTTTGGAAATACTTGCCATTAATATAGTGGTTGCAACTGTATTAATTGATTGCTCGAGTCCCGTGGTGGGAGTTCTGCTCTGGTTTTGGTCAATATTAAGTAGTGGGGGGGCACTGGGGCCAAGCAGTAAAAGTAAATTAATTCACAAAACGAACTAACATTTGTATTGTTGACCTATTTCTGAAATATTAGCGCAACTTTGACCCCTAAATCACATGGAACTAGTTTTTGGGCGTAATGATATGGACACAAAAAACATAGTTCCATGTGATGAGGGGGGTCAAAAATGAACGAAAGTTGCACTAATATTTTAGAAATAGGTCAACAATACAAATGTTTAGTTATGTTAGTTATGTTATGTTATGTTTTGTTAGTTTTGTGGATAAATTTTTGGACAAAAAGCTATACAAAAAGGGGGGGGGGGGGGATACACACTATCCACTCTTGTATAGATGCCATTTTTCCCAACGTTTTTCAAATAGCTCCGCCTTTGTCCTGAGTCATGAGATATATTTCTTCAATAATTTCCATCCAGTGCTCCTCTCTAGGAGGGTCTGCTTTCAACCATCTCCTCGTGATGGCTTTCTTAGCTGCTATTAGCAATATTCTGAACAGGTACAAGTCCTCATGTCCTATTATGCCCTCTGATCTGTCAGTCCAAGGTATAAACAACAGGGGGTCAAGAATGATGTTATATCGCATACACAGTCCCAAAATGCCTGCACCTTCTCACACAGCCCAAATATATGGGAGTGATTGGCACTCCAACACCCACACTGTCTCCAGCAATATTGCTGCTCTCTCATTTGTTTGCTTTTGATTTTTGGTGTAATAAAAAAAACTTATCAAATTCTTCCACCCAAATTCCCTCCAACTCTTAGAGCTTGTTGAAGAATGTTGTGTTTTACATATGGAATGCCAATCACTTAACTGTAAATATCTGAAAAGAATCACTGTTTTGGATTTACTTTTAATGCATGGGCCCCTATGGCCCCCACAAAATGACCGGAACTACTTAATATTGACCAAAACCAGAGCAGAACTCCCACCACGGGACTCAAAGCAATCAATTAATACAGTCACAAACACTATATTAGGCAAATAATTCATACAGCTTAAATTAAAAAAATCTGAACTATCCGTTTAAAGTCCAGTTGGCAATACATCTCTTGCCTCTAATGTGTCTCATTACAACAAAATAGCAGCTTGCATTCCTTTTTTTATCCCAAAACTCTACCCACTTAGATTGTTAGGTCTATTCTTTGATCTTGCATGATTTAAATAAAATGTTTATGTAATTACTGTATTCACTTTGAGCCACAAAACATTAAACACAAGTATTTGGTTTAAATGAAGAAAAAATGTATTAGGTGGAGAACTCATAAAGAGGTATATATCGTCACGCACACACAGTGGTTGGTTGGCTTTTGAGTGAGCGAGTTGGCCCTGGGTTACGTCCCACACATAGGAAAACCTTGAGTGTAAATTCAACTCTGAGCGTAAAAATTTAACCAGTAATGCAGTAATTTGTGCGCCTGAGTGCCTGAATAACTATAAGCATCCGAGATACAGATCCAATAAGACCGTTAAACTCAGACCAGCACATGGCCTCCCTCGGCACGGAGCTATATGTCTTTTCTTACATGCCGTAGGGTTTTTCTTTAATGCAGTTCACTAAAGATGTAGGAAAAAGTCTCCAAAAAAGTCCAGCTGAAATGGCTTTTTTTTGTTGCTATTTTTATCTTGTAAAACAGTTGTGTCCCCCGCCCATCCCCTCGGGCCTTATGTGATCGATTTAAATATAACACAATGTCGGGACAAATTGACGTTTGTAATGCACTGTCAGTCCGTCATCCTGAATTTCATTCAGAACAGTGTTGCAGCAGCCTGTCTCCATAATTAGAATCAGCTGCGAGTGGAGGAACATTGAGCTATGGGAATCACACAGGTGATTGAAATCATGATGCATGATTATGAAATAGGGGCTATTGCTGCTGTAATCACATGCAGTGACGGCTCCAGAGAATTGTGACTGAGTGGACTATGGAGGGCTGGCTATTTAGAGCGGGGGCTAATGAATTTTGGTTTACATAGAAGTCAGTCAATTGGGTTTGTGGGTAGGTGGGCTAGGGGGCCTTCACCTTCTGGTGACTGGCTGTTTCATTTATTTTTTATAATTTGCTTTGATTTGTTTCGCCTCCTCCTCCTCCTCCTCCTCCTTCTCCTCCTCCTCCTTATTCTTTTCCAAAAGAATTATTAGAGAGCTGAGCCAGAAGGAAAAAGCTCTCTGTTTACAGAGTAATCTTTGTTCCTACTCTCACCTATAGTCATGAAGTTGTCATGACCGAAAGAGTAGAGTCACTTCTTCGCCTGGAAAGGAGCCAGCTTAGGTGTTTCGGGCATCTGGTTAGGATGCTTCCCGAGTCTCCCTAAGGAGGACCTCGAGGCACGTCCACCCCCGGGAAGACCAAGGATGAGATGGAGCGATTACATCAACTCACTGGCCTTGGAACATCTCGGGATCCACCAGGAGGAAGTTACTAATGTTGTTCAGCAAGGGAAATCTGGAGCTCTCTGGCGGAGCTGTTGCCACGACCCGAGTACAGATAAGCGGTTGAAGATGGATGGATATCATGTTCATAATGGAGTTTGAAGTTACAATGGTTTTGTATAGGACGGGGGTGGGGCAGCTAAAATTGAATATCAAATATCTAAATATTGAATCAAGCAATTTAAACACTGAGCTGTTCACATAAGCCTGAGTAGAAAAAAGTTGTTTTTTTTTAGTCATTGTTACCTGGAAATCTGGGTTGGGGTTGGGGAAGGGCAGCCAGGCTGAGCGGGAGTTCTCTTGGTACTTGAATGGTCCGGTGAAGACCTGCTGAATGGCACTGAGGTTGAAGGCACACACTGCAGATGCAGCAATGCTGTTCCTGTAGTGAACAACATGAGAAAAGTAGAAAAGATTATGAAAAGATGTTCACAAAATACATAGGAGCAACCTACACATGCACAACTGCAAACACATCGAATTATTAATGCTGTTTTCTTTTATTACTGAAAATCACTTGAAAAATGACAGAAGACATTGGGCTCCAATTTCGTCGCTGCCTTTACCTGCAACATGGCCTGTTCAGCCGCTGCCCAAACATTACGAATATAGGAGCTTTCTCTGTCCCTTAATGGTATTTTCGTCCAGTGTCACCCGCTATTTATTTTGCAGACACCGGTATTTGCACCTCAATGGAGATGTCCGCGTAGTGCAGGCTGCGTCATCTCTCCTTATTCTCCTATGCATGCATCTCTTTGTAATTTTCACATAATCAGCAGAAGAAGCCTTGCCTGCTACCTCCTTGTGTTTATATAATTGTATAGTCAAAGAAGTGTCAGCAGCCAGGCATTGTGCAGCGTGCACGATTCCATTTGCTCTTCAGTTCATCACCCCATAGCAGCAAATGGGGTTTATCTAGACCGAACTTTCCTTTTCGCTTCATACATAGTACTTTGAATTTTTTTAAATGAGCAAGATTTGAGAGACTTGTGACTCAATGAAAAGACGAGTGTTCTTGGCTCTGTGCGTGTGGAGGAAAAGAAAAGAACGGCACGAGGGGGGAGGGGGGGTGCAGCACAAGTGAGACTTCAAGGCAGCAACGCAACACTCTTCCATGGGCTATAGACTGTAAGGCTATGAAGCAATATAACACTAACGGGCAACGGATAAGGGATCTCTTAAAGGCAATGGCACGTGGACTAATGGTGATTGGTCTAAACCACGCCCAAACCACACCTATGCATAATATAACGGGTAACGGAGGTGTTTTAGGGATTTAGACAGGTAACCAAAATACCAACTTTAGTGGGGGAACACCCCTTCCCCACTGCTAAATCCCAAAACAGTGTATTTAGAAAGATCAGACGAAAATGGAGCCCATTACATTGTTCTAATGCGACAATACAAACTGGAGCCTGCAGTCAAATATAAATTATTGACATCACTGGGTAATAATCAAGATGTTCTGCTTGTCTGGGTGCAGATCTCTGCGCTGAAATACAGCTTTGACTTTTCAAACTGTCACTTTCAACAAGTGCCGTCTCCTCCCTCCAATAAGAAAGTAAAGTATGGGAATATTAACTCTCAAGTCAAACTGTGAGACTCGGGCTACGTGAATTATAATCCTGTGCAGCTGCTCATTAAACTGGGTGCCCGGACGGAGAAACGTTTACAGTACCCTTCAAAAGACTTATTTTTCAGCAATGTGAAGCCATTGACCATAAAGAATAGATTACACAGCTTTTAATAATGGACTGTGCGCATGGTGTGTGTGTGTGTGTGTGTGTGTGTGTGTGTGTGTGTGTGTGTGTGTGTGTGTGTGTGTGTGTGTGTGTGTGTGTGTGTGTGTGTGTGTGAGAAGGAGGAATATATAAGGATATACTGGGGGTGACGTCTCTGCCTCCAATATATCATTGCATTATAAAAAACATACACACACACACACACACACAATAAAAGTTGAAATATGGAGACAGTTATCTTGCTCGACAATGATAATACATGTTATGTAAACCCTGTTTGTGTGTGTGTGTGTGTGCGTGTGTGCGTGCGTGCATTATATAACTCCCACACAACATGCAATTATCATTATGATGGATGCGTGAATTTAAGTGCCTGCTCATTCCTGCCACTGAATGAGCAATCACGGTTTAAATGTATATGCCGCACAACAAATTGCCTCATGGTGGACATTAAAGTCGCAACTAAATAAATGTCCAAACTAAACTTTGCAAAAGAAAAATTACTGATGAATGAAACATAAATTCTGTTTTAGTGCACTTAACAACAACATTTATCAACAGTTGAGAGAGAGCGGAAATGTGTGAACTTACATAAATAAACAATGTTAGTGCACACAGTAGCACCCTGCAGCATCTTTTGTTTTAGGTTCCAATGAACATTTATTTAACACTAATGTATTATTCACATAAATACAGAAACAAAAAAGGGTATTTTCTGGATCCACTTACAGTATGTAGATCTGCACTCTGAACTACTTATTATTTTATACAGTATGTAAAGAAATGTCTAAAAGTCATCTAAAAAGTAAACTGTAAAAAGAAAAAAAAAAACTTTTCATGAATTAAAAAAAAAGAAATGTGTCTATTAGCTATTGTAGCTATTGTACCCGGTTCGATTCCAGGCCAGGCCAGCAATGTGTCGATGTGTGTCTCCGAACAAAACTCTTAACCCATAATTGCTCCCTGGGCTCACTGCTCCTATTAGTTATAGGATGGGTAAATGCAGAGAGGACAATGTGTGAATTGTGCAAATACAAAAACACACACCAAGGAACGGGGACTGTTCTTTTCTCTATTCTATTCTAATGCAGATACCGGTACCTATATACCGGTTATATTCATGAGCGTGGGCATCAGCTGATGCCCATTATCTGAAAATGCCAGATATCGGCCCAACTAAACCATGCACCAACTAAACCCCAGTCACTGAAGAAGTGACTTTAAGATTTGAGATTAATTACTGTGGCTATTTTTTTGCAGACTTGATTCATGATTCATGTGGTTAATCAGCCTTTTTTTTCTTTTTCTTTTTTACGATTTTTGTACAATTTTTTCACCCAGTGTCAATTGTCTATTGTAATCCTAGGCGCTACACTCCCTCTACCAACCTGGGGAGAGCAACGGGCTGACCTCATGCTTCCTTTCAATACATGAGGAGTCTTTTCAACTGACAGGGGGGGGAGTTTCCCTGGTCGGACGTAGCGCGTGGAAGGAACACGTTATTCCAACCAGTTCCTTTCCCCTCCATCAGGCACCCAGGCTAATCAGCATTGACAGATGAATCCATCACTCCTCAACACTCACACATTGGTGGTGAAGATGCCGTAGAGCAGCTCCAGCTCGGGCAGGTAGAAGGTGCCCTGCAGCTCGTTGTAGCCGAAGGGGATCTCTCCCGGCCGGGAGCAGTTTAGCCGGGCCTTCATGAACGTGGTCCACGTGTCCTCCAGCAGGAAGCGTCCGCCGATGTCGTTCTTGCAGACGCGCCCCGCACGGGAGAACACAGTCCGACCGCAGTCGTGCTCCACCGCATTCTCCCGGAAGAAAAAGTACGTGAAGTTGCCGATGTCATAGGAGGAGACAAAGTTGGGCTCTGCTGGCAGAGAGAGAGGAGAGCAGAGAGGTGGTGTAATAGCCAGGGGGGTGGAGAGAGATAGAGGAGAATGCAGGAATGAGTACGAGTTATGACTGATTGACACACAGTGTGAGTGGGTGTGTACAGCCCACATGGAAGGAGGTAAGGCCCGCACTGGCCGCACACCATTATTTTGTTAAAGGATTACTTTATTGAAAAGAACGACAACGTTTCGATCTTAATCGATCTTCGTCAGGTCAGTATGTGTGTGCACATACTGTGGGTGATCGGTATTAATAACCGCGGGGCGCGTTATGAATGGCTTTGTGTGGTAATAAGAAAACTCATTTGTCATTGTCCAAACGTAAAGGTTAGGATGAGAAATGACCAAAACAAGGTGCAGTGTAATAGCCCTCGCCTCCATCTAAAACAGGCGACCCACGCGACATCATCATCGCAAAGGTGTTCATCTTTATGTATGACATTATTGGATCTAAACCGCACTTAACTCTCACTGACAGTGATGTAATTCACTTTTAAATTAAAGAGGATTTTCCCATCATGATTCTCCAACCGCTCACCCATACATCCCACCCCTGCAACTTTAGACAGCAGCACAGGGGGGAAAGGAAATCAATTCCCTATAAAATATTTGTTATTAAGCTTTTCTCTGAGGTTTCTGCATAGCAGCATAAGGGGGATGACTTTTAATTTATGTTTTCAATTGAAATGTGACTCAGATAATAGTCTTTCAATGACAATATAGCGTTTGACCCACTCTGTAGAGTAGACTCAGCCAACTAAAACTGTTCAATCAATACTTTTTTACAGGCAGGACATGGGTTGAACTGGCCAAGATGCACATTAGAGGCTAAATAGTTTTTCAAACAATGAAGTGGAAAAAAAAAAATCACAATTTTCCAATCACTGTGTTATTGCTTGTGCAATCTTTTGGTCTAGAGTAAAGGAAAAAAAGGCAATTACAAGAGATCCACCATTACCTCTCTTCTACACTGTAAAGTAGGTACAATCACTGTGCTTAGCCACAAGTTGACTGTATATTCCAGCATTTATCTGTAACATCTAACACCTTGGTAGCAGTCCACTCACGTACGAACTGTCTACATTAATACGGTATGTCTCTGCCCAGAAGTTCAAGGCCCCTTACCGTTGAGCCACTTGGAGTTGTACTGGGCAGTGCGGAGTGGGGGCATCCCGCCCAGGCTGCGGTAGATGGCCGGGTCGCGCCCAGAGAAGTCCATGGCGGTGGCGGCGTACAGCTCCCCGTTGGAGGTGATGAGGGCCGTGGAGTTGTGGAGCGGATTGTAGGGACAGCGAGCCATCCCACTGATCTGGTCATGAATCTCCGTCAGGTTGGTCAGCTGTACACGGAGGAGAGAGCGGATGAATGAATGAATGAATGAATGAATGAATGAATGGACGTGTTGAGGAGGCGGAGGAAAGAAGGGAGGTGGGAAGAAGGGAAGAGGAGAAAGCAGATAAGCTCACAATGCGTCGCGGTGCAACGTGTGGTGATCTTATCCTGTAAGTCTAGTGCAGCGTTCACACTGATACAAAAGATACAAAGCTACACAGCATATTTTTGCAGCCCTGTATCTTTGTACTGTAGCTGATATTGAAACTATTTTGTAGCTTTGTAGCTGTCGTATAGCTTTTATAGCAGCTGCAAAAGTTGGATGTATCTTTGTATCGTCAGCTTCCACTGAAAAGTAATGGTAGCCGGTTGTAGCTGCTGGTGTGAACGCAGCAGAGAGAAATTACGCAACGAGATACAGAAACACCTCAGCGGAAATCTTACACAGAAAGAATTTCCCAAAGAAAAAAATACATCTAACACCGCAAAGTTAGTATGATTCATATGTATTCAGTTATGCACCTCGACTATAAATACCCATGCAAACGGCATGGTTTAGAACTTTAGATCCTTGTGGAAATGTGGAGTAGTCGTCTGAGTTACACGATTAAACAATGAGCCACGAGTTACTGGAACAGAGCTCCTCTTGAGATTTACAGTTTCTACTGATCACTGCATAAAACTTTAAATGTAGCACAAACGTGGCAAAGGGCAGCATTTACATGCAAACCAGACACACCAGACACATGTGCTGTTTGCCTTTGCAGATACAGTAGGCAAATAGAACAGTGATAAAAATATCTTGTCTCATTATTATTACTTGTTTTGTTTTGTTTACAGTCCAGTTATACTTTCACAAACCCACGGATTGTCAGTCTGTCTGTCTCTCTCATGTACGTATGCACACCACGCAGGTTGAACAAACCCTTTGGCCGCAGTATCTATAGTCAAAAATATATGGAGTCATTAGCACACCGTAAACACGAAACAAATACGTGTAGGGCTCAAGTCCACAAAAAAAACAAAACAAGACCAAATGAACCAAAAGTTTCCTAAAGTCAAGTCAAATCTACCAGATTAAGTGCTTCTTCCGGAGTTTGGTTTCTAATGATGGTGCAGAATATCCCTCTGTTTGTCTGGCCAAACCATCACCTCACCACATCACTAAGACGGGCCCATACATTTTAATCATGTTGCTCGACAAGACATGCAGCCGACTTTCACATTCCGCCTTTGAATTGGAAGCCAAATCCAGTTCTCCGCATTTAAAAATAATAGCATGACCAGCACTGAGCTCTGACACAGCATGCCCATTAAAAGACAAAAAAGGAAAAAATAAACAAAACAAAACAGAAATGGGTATAGCTCGCTGAACTTTGACGACAGGAATATTTGCTTTTCTTCATCCGAGATGTAATTTGACTTTATGGTGTGAAAGCAAACACAGTAATGTGAGCTTACTGTGTGAGCTAACTTTCTGTTTCCATCTGTCAGTTAATGATGGGTAAATGTACTGTAGTCAATTTCACAAAATGAAAAGCTATTTTTAAACTTGAATAAAACAATTATTCAATTTGCAATGAAATGGGGTTAAGCTGGGATTAATTTGGACAGTTCCTATACTTCCTACAGAGTACACACAAACACAGGTGTGACTGTGCAGGTTACTTATTGTCCTAGCTGTATGATACCTTTTTACATCTATAAGAAACCCCAGGGCATATTATCACTGTCAGGCAGAAATCCTTTATCTCCATATATTTATCTTTTTATGTTGGTTCCGATAAATTATAATGCCCACTTTGTATGTAAAGTACTTGCCAGCTTGCGATTCAACACGCAGTGAGACATGCACATTATTTAACCAAAGAAAAGTATTAACAAGAGCTTGTGACTAAATAATAAATACATTGGAACCATTGGAACACAGGCTCTTTTTTCCGTCCGACATAGACGATATCACAACCGTACTCAAGATCCTAAACACGTCCAACGTTGAACCCCTCCCTGACTGTGGGATACATTCGCGATTCTGTGAATAACAGGTAGATTCTACTTCCTCACAGGATGCCAGAACCCATTTAAAGCAGCAAATTGGGTGAAACGGGGCTGCTTTATAGCCTGACTTCCCGGAGCGGGTCAATTAGGATCAAGGGTTCCGCTAACTCCTGCCACCCTCTGCTCCGGTCCAACCGAATGAAACAGAGCGGGCCCTGTCTGTGCTCGCTGGGCGCTGATGAAAGGCCCGTATTGACGGAACTCATTCCGTTGGCCGGGATAGCCGTTTTTGGGTCAATTGGATCTTTTAGAAATCATCGGAGAGGCGATAGAGGGAATAAATAGATGGTGAGACTAGACTGGATCTACCATGCATATTAAAAGGCAGCAGGAGTGAAAGTCTTCTCTATCCAAAGCCCATGCAGCTGCGTTACTAGGAGGACACTGGAGTGACTTAAGACTTGAATGCCTCTGATTGCTTCTTTATGGAAAGAGACGCACACGACTAGAGAGGACTTTGTCACAGGCAGCTGGGCGCCACGGCTGTACTTCACAGCTCAGAAACCATTGTGGCTATTGAGCAAATGCTGTTACCCAGTATTAACCCATTCTGACCTGAGATCAGATTCTAAAAATGTCTTCTAAATCCTGACAGTTTTCTTGAAAAAGCTGTTTTTCTATGTCAGTCGTTCTCAAACACTTTCATGTCACTTTTCACGATTCTTCAAAAATAGCAGACCTACAAGCTTGTAGCGCGCCACTCGGTGGCGCGCTATGAGCTTGTAGATCTGCTATTTTTCAATAGTTAAAGCATAACATAATGCTAACACCAAAAGGGGTTCCCTCCCAAAATGGATTAAAGGCGAATATGGTGGTGGGGGGAAAAAAGATTGATTTACGTGCAATTTAAGATCTATTATTGAGTTGAATTTCCAATTTTCCGCCATGGTCCATTTACCATATAACAAAACCAAGGCGTTATCTCTCTTCTCAGCATGAGCAGAATGTAATCACAGTACATCTTCTGCAATAGGGGCAATCTGCACACCATCCCATCAATATCAACTGCACCACTGTCAAAATCACCACTATCACTACTGTCACCATCATCAATATCTATAGAAACGGTCCACGCTCACAAGGTGAATTTCTTAAAAATGTACTGCATCAGTGTTTGCAAGGCTGATAGTTTGTTATGACTGCTGCTGTGGTAAATTAAAACATGTGTGAGTTCGGACAGGGAAAAAGCTGATTACCGGGTGTGCCAAACTTTTCTCAGTTGTTTCTAATATGATTTTTTACGTAGAATCTAATTCTGCTATCTAATTTTTGTATTGCGCATAGTTAATGAGATAATTTGCATATTAGACACATTAGCTGAAATAAATATATAATAATTTATGTATAATATAGCAATAGGTTGACATAGTAATATCTTTAGGGCACACAATATTCACATTTTATCAAATATAATATATATTTATGTGAAATGAGGTTTTAAGGTGAGATTAGAATATCAATTATGCAAATGAGGGCATTCTCTAGAGAGAGAGAGCACTGATCATACAGTTTACTTGACAACGTTTGTGTTTTTTAGCCAGCTCTCTGCATCAATCACCACCATCTTTACTCTCAACAAGATCACCACTATCTTCTTTACATCATCAGTATCACCATCATCATAAATATCGTCATTAGGTCACCAATCACCATCTTTCCCAAATATAATTACAACAACATCACCACCATTAGTATCATCATCGTTATCAATATTAACATCACTACTATCATTAGCGTGCTCATCATTATCAATCTCAACATCAGTACCATCAGCATCACCATGCATCAAAGATAGTGTGTCTGATAGGAAGACATTGCCACTCGACATTGCAGTCGAGTGGCTATGAAACTAATAGAATATTCTTCCCCATTTCTGTTCATCCATCAAAGCTGATAGGAATGTAAGTATGCCAACAAGTGATCCCAGGACTGTTGCAACATTCCAAGCAATATCTCACGTTATCGTCCGCACTGCAGGCAAATATGCCAGAGCTTGATAAAATATCACCACAATAATGTCGTGACATTTCAGCTATATGTATTTTTGCAGCAGTAAACAGCCTTTATGAGCATGTGACCTTTGGGTTCATTTCTTCAGGAGAGAAAACAAATGTCATGATTCATAGTGAACCCCTGCCTCCCTATACTCCTCAACAATAGCAGAAGTAGGATCAGAAATGGCCAAATCACGATAATAGGTAAGAGAGGTTATTGTGACCGCTCCTGGTCTGTAATTTCACTTCAGCCAGATATTTACACATTAGAGAAAGTTTCTATGGTGACTTTTCAGTTACCAAAGGAGAAAAAGAAAGTCGTAAGCACTGTTGGCTTTCTTAATAGAAACTAAATGACAGCTGCGACGAGCTAGAGCTACTATACTTCCATTATATATAACCTTTTTAATCTTCTCAATGTGTCAAAACAAACAAAATAAGGGAACCAAACTAAAAAATCCTAAAGCTACGTGATTCAGAGCTAGACATGGCATGACTAAATGACACAACGGAGAGAAGAGAGGACAGGAAAACCCAACTATATTGAAGAAGACAAAAGCATGATTTAGATAAAACGACATAATTGAAAGAGGAAAAAAGAGAGAGATAACGGCTAATGAGAAGAGAGCAAACTATTGGAGTGTGGAGTTGGTTTCTTACCGTTCGGTTGGTGCAAATGGGGGTGAAGGCATTAGTTCCACACGTAAACAACCTGTTCCCATTCACCAGTAGGACTCGGATGTAGTTCTGACATTCCTCCTGTAGAGTAGACGCACTCGCACGCACACGCACACGCACACGCACACGCACACACACACACACACACACACACACACACACACACACACACACACACACACACACACACACACACACACAGTCAGCATTCTGTAGGTACCACTATGTGCAGTCATTATAGGGCAAGGCAGAGGACAAAATTAGATGTAACAACACAGAATGAGACAGAATCAACTCCAATCACAGGACTCTGGCCCAGAACATGGATAGAGGCAGACAGAGGTTGAATCAGGGCTAATGACCACTCGGTTCAGTCCCATCACGACTCGGCTCTGCAGGGTAACAGATTCAATGGATATACACAAAGTATTGTAACTAAGTACATTTGCTCAAGTACTACTCAAGTACAATTTTGAGATACTTATTTTACTTGATTATTTCAACTTTATAGTACTGTACCTTGATACTACACTACATCTCACAGCAAATATTGTACCTTTTGCTCTGCTACAATTATTTGACAGCATTAGTTACAAGTTACTTTACATATTTCGATTATTATAACAAACTCTAATTTTATACTTTGGCTATTTGAAAATTGCAGATCTACACGCTTGCAGATCTTCTATTTTCGAAAAAGGTTGACAATTTTACATTTGAGTAATTTGTACTTTAGTACTGTATGTTTATTTTGATTCAGATTTTACAGAGGCCAGTTACGAATTGCAGCCATCCGTAGGTGCCCTTTGAGAGCGGTTTTGAAGGAGTCAAGGGATTCACATGTCTTAATGACTGTTGGTAGGGCGTTCCGCATTTTGGTGGCATAGGAGCGAAAATAATTTAGACCCTTGTTTGTGCCGAATCTGGGTTGTACATGGTTTGTTGCACTCCCTCTGGTGTTGTGGGTGTGGACTTCGTTTGCATTAAGGAAGTATTTAGACAGGTACATGGGTATCTTGGTGGTGTATCGAATCTTGTGGACCAGACCCATTGCAAGATGCTGTACTCTGTCGTCGACCCTAAGCCATCCCAGCCTGTCAAAGTGGGCAGGGGTGAGGTGGGTTCGGGGGGTGAGCCCAAGTAGGAGCCTGACCAGTTTGTTTTGGGAGGTCTGGAGCCTTGTTTTAAGGGCCTTTGAGGTGCTGTGGTACCAAGAGGTGGATGCATAGTCAAAGAAACCTTGTACGAGGGCTCCTGTTAAGGTCTTCAAGGTGTTTTTGTTGACCAGTGAGGAGATCCTGTAAAGGAATCTTGTTCTTTGATTTACTTTTTTGATTACGTTGGTGGCCATTTTATCACCGGAAAGATTGGCCTCCAGGATGGAACCTAGGTAGGTAATTTGATCTTTTCGTGTGATAATATTGTCACCCACTCTAACCAAGAAGCCCTCTGCCTTGCTGAGATTACTATTTGATCCGAAGAGAATGGATTCAGTTTTTCCCAGGTGTAAGGATAGTTTGTTATCAGCGAGCCAGGTGCAGATTCTACCGAGTTCAGAGCTGAGGGTCTTTTCAACCTGCAGTTTGTTCCTGTCCGAGACCAGCAGTGCTGAGTCATCTGCGAACAGGAACAAGTTGCAGTCACAAGCTGATGTCATGTTGTTAATATATATTAGGAACAGTAAAGGCCCTAGTATGCTTCCTTGTGGGACGCCACAGCTCACTGGGAGGGGGGGGGGGACAGTGTTCCGTTCACCTCTACCATCTGTTCTCTCCCCTCCAGGTAGGATTGCATCCAGCTCACTGATGTGCTATCAAAACCAATAGCTTTAAGCTTGTTAACCAGTATGGAGTGGTTCACGGTGTCAAAAGCCTTTTGGAGGTCCAGCATGACCATGCCGCAGTATTTTCCAGCATCCACCTCGTGTTTGATGTGGTCGCTCAAATAGAGGAGGCATGTGTCAGTGGAGTGGGATGTTCTGAAACCAGATTGGAACTCGTACAGCAATTTATTAGTGGCAAGATACTTTTCAACCTGTTCATAGACTATTTTTTCCATCACTTTCGAGATGGAGCTTAGAATAGAAATAGGGCGGTAGTTGCCGGGTTCTAATTTACTCCCTTTTTTGTACAGGGGGGTTACTTTGGCCAGTTTAAAATCTTGGGGGACCTGTCCCTGTTTGATGGAGAGGTTTACTATGTGGATGATGACTGGAGCTATGGAAATGGCTGAGTCTCTGAGAAATTTGGAGGAAATATTGTCATGGCCAGTGGCCTTGTGGGGTTGGAGGGCACTCAGTTTTTTAAGTACCTCCTCAGTTGTTACCATTGCCATTTTAAAATCATCTTTACAAACACCTAGGTTTTTGTAGAAGGCTTTGATGTGCTCTACACCAAAACGCCCAGAGTGGGAGGGCAGTTTGTTGCAATGTTTGTAAAGAAGATGTTCAAGTGGTTGGCTACATCAAGCTTGTCAGTGATGAGGGTGTTATTCGATTTGATGTTTATGTTAGTAAACCTGGTTTTTAGTTTCTGACCACAGCCTAGTTGGTTGTTTAATAGCTTCCAGAGCTCCCGAGGATTGTTTTTGATTTCCTCGGCTTTATCATTGATAAAGTTACTTTTGGCTGATTTGGTCATGGCAATTACACCGTTTCTTAGCTTGTAACACTGGGTTTTTAGGTTGCACAGTTTGGTTTGGAGATCACTGTCGAAGCGCTATCAATCTCTCTCTCTCTCTCTCTCTCTCTCTCTCTCTCTGCTTCCCAATAACAACCGCAGAGGATTTCCACTAAAAGCTCAAAGCAAACATTACATTATCACGTGTAAGCCAACGGAGGAGCGCTGTGCTAGTTTTTGTGCTGGCTAGGGCCATAAAGCACTCATATAAATGTCCCCACCATGTGTGTGTGAGAGAGAGAGAGAGAGGGGGGGGGGGGGGGGGGCAGGGATCCTCATTGAGATTTAAAACCCTATAAAGCAGCTTTAGTCTGAGGTACCCCACTCTCTGTCTGCCCCCCTCTTTCTTTACCCCACTCTCTGTCTGCCCCCCTCTTTCTTTACCCCACTCTCTGTCTGCCCCCCTCTTTCTTTACCCCACTATCTGTCTGCCCCCCTCTTTCTTTACCCCACTATCTGTCTGCCCCCCTCTTTCTTTACCCCACTCTCTGTCTGCCCCCCTCTTTCTTTACCCCACTCTCTGTCTGCCCCCCTCTTTCTTTACCCCACTCTCTGTCTGCCCCCCTCTTTCTTTACCCCACTATCTGTCTGCCCCCCTCTTTCTTTACCCCACTATCTGTCTGCCCCCCTCTTTCTTTACCCCACTCTCTGTCTGCCCCCCTCTTTCTTTACCCCACTCTCTGTCTGCCCCCCTCTTTCTTTCTCTCTTTCTTTTCCTCCTATCCTTTTCTGGATCAGGGCACACTGGAAAATCTCTAAACATGTGTCCGTGAACCACCCCCCCCATCTGACCACTTAACCCAGCAGCCAAGCGGTTCAGATGGGTGGGTCGCATCACTTGCATGTTAATGATCAATCAATCGATTGTGTCCCGGAACTAACGTAGTGTACTTTAATACTAGTTGCTATCGTTATCACAATGAAAAACTACCTTTTCAAGGTTTTAAAGAAAAAATATAATTACTTTACTTATTTATTATTTTTATTTTATTACTTTATTATGATTATTATTATTAAGTGTTTTGACAATTATTTAGGGGCCCACTTGCAATATCCTCTCGGCCTACCAGTGGGGCCCGGCCCACAGGTTGAGAACCACTGCATGTGTGTGATGTAGAAGTGGTGCAGAGAGGGATGAGGAGGAGTGCGTTGATTGGGGGAGAGGAAGACAAGTAGCGTTTATTTCCCCCCTTTATCTTGATGAGGGTAGCTCATAAACCGATTCATTTCCCAGCTCCAGGCACAGTCTACAGTGAGTGCGTGCGTGCGTGCGTGCGTGCGTGCGTGCGAGCGTGTGTGTGTGTGTGTGTGTGTGTGTGTGTGCGTGAGTGCGTGCATGTGCGTGAGGGAAGCTGTCAGCTTAATTCAATTCTTCTCCACCATTTGTTTCTATGGTAAATAATGGAAAATGTAATATGTGCCCTCCAGTCTTGCTTATGAAAACATCCAGAGAGGTAGCACAGAACGTGCTGTGCATGACTCGTGTTATTAAATATATATATATAAAGCAAAGACAAGGCAGCAATTCCGTCCCGTCAAGTCAATTCAACTCTCGTCTCATTCTCGCAGAAGAAATAAATCAAACACAGCGAGAGAAGGACTCCAGGAGAATGAAATGCTTTAATGTTATCCTTAGTGTTCATCACAAGAGCTGATCCTCCGAAGGCGACGGCTCTAGGGAAGCAATTCTGCTCCACTTGACTCTGCGGGGCCGCCTCTCTAGGACAAAAGGGGGCTGCCGTCTGAAATTCTAAACAACAGCCATGTGCTGCCTGGCCAACCTATGCATGTCAATTATGGGCTTTTAACCACCTGCCACTGCAGGATAAATACACACACACAAGCATGCACGTACCACGCACGCACGCGACCATGCAGACAAATACACAGCAGGGCTTGGCAGTTCACCTACAGGTCAAGTTCAGCTCTATTCCTTCTGTTTGGTAGACCCGGCAGTGCCAGCTAACCACACACAAAAACACACTCATGAAATAAATGCAGAGGAGGTGAAAACAATAGGAGCTCTACCAGAGCCTACAGTAAGGTGGGGTTGCGTAACCTTTTTACTGTAAGTTTATAAAAACAAATCTCCCCCTTTTCCAAAATAGCAAAAACAAGCTCACAACCCGAAGCGATGAGACGTGCTGTGAGTTTGTAGATCGGCTATTTTTTCTATTTTGAAATAGGGCTTAGGTATGAAGTTACAGAGCGTCACGTGCTGTGATCAAGAATGGATAGATTGTCTAGAGATACTTCACCAGGCACCTTGTCAATTCTGTGCAAGTTCCAGTGATGCGTTTAATGGCTGGCCTTAAACTTCTAATACTGTAATGTACAAGTGCACATTTGTAACATTATCATTGCTTTTCACATTGTGGTTCTTCTGTGAACCGAAATACCGCCTCAGTTATCCACGCTGGTGTCGAAAAACACGAGACAAATTCCATTTGTAGACAGGACACGTTGACTCACCTCAGACTTTCCACGGCTGAAGCAGGCTCCCTTGGTGAACTCATCACAATGCCACTCAGCTTCCTGCAGAGAAGGAAATGCAGGTTTATAAAATAAATAAGTATAAACCACCACAAAGTAAACATCACAGAGCCTCAGTACAATAACACTGGACCATTCCGGAAACACTTGGCATAAGTAAAACAAAACAAAACGATAGTTAATAACGTAAAACATTTCATAAGACCTTATACGACAGTAGAATTCGTATTAATTGAGCAACACAGTGCACAGTGACGCAGACACTCTTATTGTAACGCAGTTACAATTAATGGAAGCCATGTTTGGGTCACGGACCATGGGTCAGAAGTACATTATCCCTTTTTTAGGTCCCTACTTTTTATTATTGTTATTAATTCAAAATATGAAGAAATTCCAAAAACAAGTAGTTATATAAAAATCACACCAGTGTGAACCGAGTGGTGCAACTCCCGTCTATTGGTTCTCTGTATCATTCCAATTTGTATCGTTCCAATTTCTTCTCTGTATCGTTCCAATTTCTTCTCTGTATCGTTCCAATTTCTTCTCTGTACTCTGGTGCCCCCTACTGGTATAAATAAGTAACATACCCGTGCTCACTTATACAGGTACACATACAGGTACCTACCTACCTACCTAGGTACACGGACGTTGCTGGATGTAGGAGTGGTTGCACCACTCAAAAATAGCAGATCTGTAGATAGCAGATCCACAATGTGTCACATTGAGACGTGTTGTAACTTGTAAGCCATTTTCACTATATATATCACAGTGTATATCCTCGGGCGGGAGACATCACATTTCTCTTTTAGGTCTGGAGCTAAAAGGTTTGTGAACCACGGCTCTATTACTAAATTATAGACTTATGAGAGGCGGCATTGATTGAAACAGAGACTAAATGAATTTGACATTCGACGACAATGTAGGAAGAGGATATACAGCATCCTACATAATTACACACACACACACACACACACACACACACACACACACACACACACACACACACACACACACACACACACACACACACACACACACACACACACACACACACACACACACACACACACACACACACACACACACACACACACACACACACAAACTTTACTTTATTCGTTTATTTGGTCGGGACAGTGTATATTGATGAACATTACATAAAAAATGCAGTGTAAATATACCAGATTTAGCAAAACTTGCTAATTTCCATCTGCAGTCGTCGTACCCCCCCCCCCCCACACACACACACACACACACACAAACTTTACTTTATTCGTTTATTTGGTCGGGACAGTGTATATTGATGAACGTTACATAAAAAATGCAGTGTAAATATACCAGATTTAGCAAAACTTGCTAATTTCCATCTGCAGTCCCCCCCCCCCCCCCCCCCCCCCCCACACACACACACACCCACACCCACACACACCCACACAGGTTGAAAAGTGGTGAAGTCGTCTAAGAGCTGTGTTAAATACAGACACAGAATCCAATTAAGGTACAAACACAGCTGGTGTTAACACAAAACATAAGAGCCAGGCAAGCACAGATTACAATGCCAATTTGATTTATGTGTGGGCTAGGGTTAGGAAATGGGAAAAGAGCGATGTTAACTTAAGACACAAGAGGCACATCCCGGACCGGACATCAATGTGGTTTACATGAGGGAAGGAAACAGAGGGAGACTTTTTTTCCTTTTTTTTACATTTTACTATCAGGGAGCGAGAAGAGAATAATTAGAAGATGAAACCGGGAAAACTCATTCTCCTCCCCCCCCCCCCCCCCCCCCCCGAGGGTGGAAAGAGCATGCTCCAAATCTCCTGTTTAATTTCAGCATGACCTGCGGGGGCTCTCATTGATAAAGGTTCACTATTCATGAAATAAGCAATAAGGACCATCAACGTGGGGGCCACGGAGCCACTCATACCTTGACAGGCTAAATTAGATACCTTTGCCACTAGCCAGGATGTCGACGGAGAGAAAGGGAGAGGAGGGTGTTCACTGAGAAATGAAAGCCCTGTAACTTATGCAGCCAGAACACATTTTTCTTATTTTTGCCTTTATTTTATATTTTTTATGGAGGGACAGACATGCAGTAAAGGCCGTCGGGATCGGGTGTCGAACCCGTGGCACACTGCCAGACTGGACCACTGAGCCAGGCCAACCAGAACTAATATTTAATGTCAAGTCAGGAAAAGTCACCAAAAAAGTGAAACTATTCAACCTTTTCCTGGTGAGCCAGTGAGTGACGACTCACTCTTCTGCAATAATAATAATCTGGCCAGCAGCCAGAGCCGGAGTGATTTCATTCTCTATGGGATACAGTAAATGCTCCTAACTGAAAGAGAATATTATATTTCACCTTGGTATCAGGGGCTGCTTTATGCCAGGACAGCAGGGGAGCAGAAAGCTGAACCCCTCTCAGCAGTTAGGAGATCTTTCATTTCCTCTCTGAGCAGCCATGAAGACTCTCTCTGTGCTTTATGAGTGGGATTTGACTGTCTCAATGGCCTTCTGAAGGAGGGACAGTGGGACTGCACGCGTGTGCACAATGCACATGAGTGCACACACACACACACACACACACACACACACACACACACACACACACACACACACACACACACACACACACACACACACACACACACACACACACACACACACACACACACACACAATGGAGATCCATACCCCCCACACACGCACACGCACACTTGCAATGAGACACTAAGTATTAACTATTATTGGTTTCGAAATGAAAACCATCTCCGTCCAACTGTTAGTTTTTAGCACCTTGTCAGGGAGTAATCTCCATTCATGTACATTAGCCAAAACTCGTGCCGGGGCCCCAGCATATCCCATTTAGTTTTAGACGACACAGTGATGGAAACATTCAAAGGATGTTACCCCTTTCTGCGGTCGCCATAGCTTCTGCCTGTGCGTTTGTGCTAAAAGGCACAGGACACATAATGTACTGTACTTACGCTACTGATTCAATGGTATACTATATATTCATTTCTCATGTGTATACAGCAGCTTATATATGTCGCTGTTAATATGCTTTTTATTAACAGAAGCCTGGTGGTCTATGAACATCTATGAACTGAAACATTGTGTTGTTAATATGAGGAGCACTCTGTACCAATATTGATTTTCACAAAGAATAGAACAATACTGAGCGGAGGACACGTCTGCGTAATAATCCCCACATCAGTGTAGATCCCATATGGAGGAATGATAAAGTGAGGGGAGGAATCTTATGAGCCACACTAATAGGTGAGGAGTAGGCTAGCTCATTGACTTTTTGTATCTACTTGGATGTCGTAAATATTAACAAGGAAACCAAAGATGTAGCTTAAAGGGATTGTGACATTAAAAAAAAGGTTTTGGAATTGTTCTTATTTATTTTTAGGTTTTCTAATCTCAATTGCACCCAAAAAACATGAACTTTTAACATTCAGTAGATTTTCTGTGATCTGGGGTTTTCTGGCTCAAACAGGTGCTCTGATTTGCCGGCAGTTTGTGATGTAAGATCCTGCAAATCCCAATGGGATTTGCCAGCAGATGTCACTGTTTTCACTGTTTTGCCTGTTTTCATTGTAGCTCAAAAGGCTTCCAAACCCCAAAGAAAACTTCAGACCACAGAAAATCCACTGAATGTTCAAAGTTCAGGTTTTTTGGGTGTAATTGAGGTCATAAAACCTAAAAAAAAAAATGAAAAAAAAAAATGAAAATGAATGTCATAAAACCTTTAATATCCCCATGTACTGTCTGTGGGCCTAGTATAGTGCAGAGCCCTTGGGAACCCTGGAATAGGCTTTAACCCATTCTGACCTGAGATCAGATTCACACGAGGTTTCCACTGGACACACACTGGTCTGATTAACCCATTCTGACCTGAGATCAGATTCTAAAAATGTCAGTCGTTCTTTGATAAAAAAAAAAATAGCAGACCTACAAGCTCGTATCGCGCCACTCGGTGGCGCGATATGAGCTTGTAGATCTGCTATTTTTCAATAGATAAAGCGTAACATGATGCTAACACCAAAATGGGTGCCCGGTCAGAATGGGTTAAATGGTTAAAGTCTGGGTTTTCACTGGTGGCCCAGGAGGAGCATTGCAGGGATAGGACTTATTTCTGAGCTCTATTGATGTCATAAAGCGCTCTGAGATCATTTCATTTTCATTTTCCATTTTGTCTTTTGAAATTAATTCAAATTAACGTTCATTCATCCCATGCATAGCCTGTTTTGTTGCAAAGCAAAGGCATGTCAGGCATACCCTTTGCAGTAGCAAAGAAGCCACAACCAACAAGTTAACCTGGGGTGTGCAAATCCAATGTGTAATGGAGATTCCAGGGATCGCCACTTTAGGCCGCCCCACTGGTGCAAATGTATCAAAAGCAGAAGGCTAAAGTCACACAAAAACAGAGCACCTTCAAAAACGTATGGCATACACTAGAACGTCAGTCATAAAAGAGTGTGTTTGTGTGTGTGTGTGCGTGTGTGTGTGTGCGTGCGTGCGTGCGTGTGCGATTATGTACACGTGCGTGAGTCAGTGAGAGACATAGATAAAGAGAGAGAGAGAGAGAGAGAGAGAGAGAGAGAACAATTCACGTACAAAAACAAACGCTATTTTGGGTTCAAACCACACACACATCAGCACTAACGGAGCAGTATGCCCACAGAACTCCATGGCCCATTCCGGCAGAGGAAGTGGGCCCAGTAAGCGCTTTAACTCGCTACAAACGGTGGGGGTGGTCTTCATTGAGAAAATCCTCTCAGTACGACAATTTACAATTTACAATTTATGCATTTAGCAGACGCTCTTAATCCAGAGCGACTTACATTAAGCAAGAACAAAAAGCATGGGAATACATCACAAAAAAGCATTCATCATGAAACATGCGTAAGCTAAGAAAGTAACAGTGGAATATCTATATTATGAGACTATACATATAAACTATATATCTATACTACTATGCTATACATATGTACTATGGCGTGCTATGACTATATACAATGCAATTATAGTGCTGTCTACATAACATGCTATAAGTCTGTATCAAATGCTATCTAAGTCTACAGAAATGCTATCTAAGTACGCTACACTGGAAACTAATTCACTCTTTTTACAATGTCAAATCATGGTTTGTCTTTATTAATACCATGAGAGTCCGCAGCCTGTGTAAAATGACCCAGGAACAGTTAATCGATCTCATCTAAAAAATAATCAATCATTTAATACAAGTAAGACGCGAGAACGCGGGAAGCGAACGCAGATCGTAAATTGCAATAACAATTAGAATAAATTACGAATTAGTGAGAAGTGTGTGGTACTGTGAAATTAGTGAAAACAGGGCCGCCACGAGAAGGCTCAGCACCGCTAACCCCATAATATATATATATATATATATATATATATATTAAGCAGCGGCGGGTGGTGTAACAGCGGGACACACAGACATTCAGTGTCGTTGTTAAGCAGCGGCGGGTGGTGTAACAGCGGGACACACAGACATTCAGCCCTTGCTGTCTAGCTGCGCCCTCTGGTGTGTCGTTGTTGAGCAGCAGTAAACAGGACTGTGACTGCTTAGCTAACATTAGCCCATATGCACACACTAGTACACATAGCCTAGTTACAGACAGTGTCGTTGTGACAGTATTATTTTTATGTTGGGCCTAGTACAGCAAGTTACAGACAGTGTCGTTGTTAAGCAGCGGCGGGTGGTGTAACAGCGAGCAAGTTACAGACAGTGTCGTTGTTAAGCAGCGGCGGGTGGTGTAACAGCGGGACACACAGACATTCAGCCCTTGCTGTCTAGCTGCGTCAGCCCTTGCTGTCTAGCTGCGCCCTCTGGTGGCGGGCGGGTGGTGTAACAGCGTGACACACAGACATTCAGCCCTTGCTGTCATACTAAGTGGCTCACTGCGTTCGCAATAATAATAATAGTCAAATTGAGTGAACATGGGTCGTTGTCACGTTGTGACCGTTTACACCAAATATACTGAAACACAGAAATACATTTTGATAAAGAAAAAAATGGCTCCTTGTATATTGCTTCTCTATTGCTCAATGAGTGTAAAAAGTTAATAATTGATAGTTGCAGCCCTAGACCCATGGGTTAAACCAGCTGTTATGTATCCATACAGTGGAGCTTTAACACTTCATTAATGATGAGTGGGTGACGTCCTTGAGCGTGAAAGGCCTTCAAGGCTTTTAACCTGTGGATCCTTGTTTATCTGACTGCCAGGCCTCACACAGACGGTGACGGTGCCACAATCACACCCACGCTTAGGAAAGTTCCAGTGTCATTAAGGCACATTAAAAGTCTATATAGCACACTATCGTTTCAGCCGCAGTGTGCCGCTAAGATAGACAGGCCTGTGCCAAAAGCGAAAAATATCTGGAATGAATTTGCCGACTTTTAATAATAACTTTTAATAATAGTCGCTGCGGCGTCCTCTGAGAATAAAGACCAAAGACACTACACAAGACCAGTTTCTTATTAGAAGAAATAGAGACGGAGAATGTGTGAGAGAGAGAAGGACAAAGTAATAAACAAGGGAAGAACTGTGCACCCGCATGCACGCACGCGCGGCGCGTGTGTGTGTGTGAGAGAGAGAGAGAGAGAGAGAGAGAGAGAGGGAGGGACAACAGAGTGACAGACACACTTTGGTGAGTCACAGGCATTCATTGCTTGAGGGGCACTGAAGAATAGAACCCTGAGCTATGCATGCTCCACTGTCCACCCTGTAATGTTAGGAATCCAAAGAGAAGAACCATTGTGTTCTAAGCACTCATCATCCGTGACACTAAGGGGCTATTGTCAGCACGAGGTGGGTGCAGGGGAGGCTGTGAGGGAGGCAAAGACATGCAGAGAGAAATAAAAAGCAGTGGGCAGAGAGACTGAAAGAGAATGTTAGAAGTAGACAGAGAGAAGGACAGACGAGGAAAAATCAAGAAAAAACAAAACAAAGAGATGCCAGAGGTCGTGTTTGGAACGTGTCGGGATTATGGAGGCACAGAGGCCGAGGGAGAGACAGAGCGGGCGAGGAGTTAATGAGGGTGGAGGATCTCAAGCAGCCACTGCACATCCAGACATGATATTGAATAGATTTTGCATAAAGAAGGACCAGAGAACACTCGCCCTGCTCACAGCTGTCTGGCCTTGTGAATTGACTGGCTGTGTGCTCCATTACAGTGAGAGGCGGATAGAGAGACACAGAGAGAGAGAGAGAGAGAGAGAGAGAGGAGCTGGACAAACGCAGCTGGAGAAATCTAATCTGTCTCTTGAATAGCTGATGATATTACATTTTGCTGTGCCGGTATACGCTTTACAATTCATACGATGTCTGCTGATGTAAGGCATGGAAAGATTTACATACCAAAATGTGTCCTTGTGTGGCATCACTGTATGCGTCTGTCACTGTCTCTCATAATGCCATAAAAAAATCCTGTACAAATATTTTGAAGAAACTACACAGTATTGTGAAATATGCTGGTATGCTGAGCCAACTCTAGTGTGATTCAATTGCCAAAACATGACCCTGACCAGCCAATTCTATGACATCATTCTCCTTGCAGATGCCTGTGAATCGACTTTATACGTTATTTTTAATCGGTACATAAAATGGCAAATTTAGTGAGATCTAGTACCTGAATTAGCAACACTCTCATACTAGTGCAGGTTATCTGTTCGCTACTGATTAGCAAGGCTAATTGCCTTTGCTTACAGTGTGAATGAGCCAATGGAATGCAACGGTGGAAAGCATAGGAGATGAGAATTGGTACGAAGGGCATTTTCTAGGGGGAGGGGCACTGTTCATATAGGTGAAAATGAAATAATTTGGATCTGTTTTGCCATTAAGTGGTATGAGTTAGAGAAAAGCGGAGGCACAGTGTAACATAGCATTACTCAATGCCAGATAGGCTCTGTTGTCGAAGGGCGATGTTACACAGAGTGCGATCCGTCTGCCTGTCTGGATGCCGAGTGCCAACACAGGGGGAGAGAGAGGCATGCAGGGATGGATATCAGCTATTCACTTCACTGCTGTGAAATTAGACAGTGAGAGAGAGAGAGAGCAACATCATGGATTTGAGTGCTCATTGTCTGATGCTGTCTTCAAGCCTCCTGCAGAACTGCTGCTACCAGTTCAGATTTACTGCGTCAGAGGAAACAACGCTCTAATAATAGATTCCTAAACGGGATGTTTTTCTCTGTAAAACTAATTGGGGAGCTCACAGTGAGACAGGAACACAAGCTGAAGCTCCTCTTCCGAGTCAGCCAGCTTGCTCGTTCATCAACCCATGGCAACACAATGGGATGTGAACACAATGCAAATGAATGTGGAAGGAATAATTCATCAATGCTTGCCCTCAAAAAGCCACCTTCACTCTCTCTACAGCGGGCACAGCACGGTGGGCAAGGACTCATGGGAGCCATGCGGAAGCCATGCCAGTTCTCATTCTGCTGACTCTGGCAGAGGCTGATGACAGGGAGCAGACGCTATAGGATAGAAGGGGCAAGTGGGCCGATGCTATAGACTTTGATTCAGCTGTATTTAGGGAGAGGTGAAGTGAAAATATTGTACGTTTAATGCATGCTTCTATTCAACTAAAAGCCTTTCACCGTGCAGATTGCAGAATCCTTCGACTGGGTGGGTTATAATTATAGCACCTCTCAATTGAGGAAGACTGTCTGGAGCGTCGGCCTGCTTGCCACTTTGCACCTGATTGCCATTCATATAGTGTGTAGCTCATATCTCTTCAATTTCCATGGGAGGCTTTAAGCTTCTGCCCTCAAACCCTGCTTAGAATTGCAAAAGTGTCTTTGTCTCGTCAACAGTTCCTCTGACAAATCCTTATATCTCGAAGCGTTTCTACTCTCAGCGACAAAGCCGAATCCAAGCACGGTGCCCTGAGGAAATATCAACAACCAAAAAGAGTGAAAGTTCTCAAAGTTGTGGACATCATCTTTATGGCCGCTCTGTCTCTCTCCCACTTCAGCTGGTCACCACTCTCTCTATTTTTCATTACTTCCAGGCAGGGAGGCCATTACTGAGGAGATTATGACTGCTGGGCTAAGGCTCTATCGATCCCTGGGCCTGAACTCGATATGTGCAATAGAGCAGGTTAGACCGGGGGGCGTTCGGCGAGCACTGCAGTGCTCTTGAAGACCTCCCAAACAAAAGCATGACCGACTGCTATTCAGAAATTCATTTTCTGACATGAGCACTTCAGCCGAGGGCATACAGTTGAGAGTGGGTGGAATTTGTAATTTTTGCCTACTTGATGAAATTACCTTGGTGGCTGTGTTTATGCAATTCATAAATGTTTCATGTATTTGTGATCATGGCCGATGAAATGTGGGCATTGATCATATAGTAATTACATACAGCTCCCTGCTATATTACAGGCAGCTTGTATTGCAATGGTAAAGCAGTGCTGTATACATAAATCAATACACATTTCCTCTTGTTAATATTACGGCTGTCAGCCATGCAAAACAAATCACTGCCAAAGGGCATGATCTGACAGGGCTGACTGTGTGTGTAGGAGTAGCTTTAGCTTCTTTGTCTTCTGTGAAAAAAGTAAATACTTATGCAACTGTTGAACGTCTGTACAACCGTAAAACAAAGCACAACAAACAACTACAGTATTCACATGCTAACCTGCTCTTAACATATTCCCTTGTAATTGTAACTGTACAGTCAGACTCAGTACGGTGTGCAGAGAAACAATGTGAAGGGTCATTCATTCAACTAATCAACTTTCTTGTGTATTGAACAACAGCAATATGAATTTACTACACAATGCTACACAATGAATCCCTCATTCTGTGAGGTGGGAGGAAGAGAAGAGAAGAGAAGAGAAGAATTTACTACATAAAAGCTACACAATGAATCCCTCATTCTGTGAGGTGGGAGGAAGAGGAGAGGAGAGGAGAGGAGAGGAGAGGAGAGGAGAGGAGAGGAGAAGAGAAGAGAAGAGAAGAGAAGAGAAGAGAAGAGAAGAGAAGAGAAGAGAAGAGAAGAGAAGAGAAGAGAAGAGAAGAGAAGAGAAGAGAAGAGAAGAGAAGAGAAGAGAAGAGAAGAGAAGAGAAGAGAAGAGAAGAGAAGAGAAGAGAAGAGAAGAGAAGAGAAGAGAAGAGAAGAGAAGAGAAGAGAAGAGAAGAGAAGAGAAGAGAAGAGAAGAGAAGAGATTTTAAAAGCTCTTTATTAAAACCACAGCTTTCCAAATCAGCTCAACTTGTTACAAAAAGGCAAAACAAAATTGTTCCACCCTCAATCAGCTACGCAGTACAGGAATAAGATACTTTTTTTTTTTTTTTTTAGAAGCAAAGGACCAGCTCTCCTTCTTCCTGTGGCCAACATAACACCCCCCCAACAGCCCAAATATGAACAAAGCCTTCCATATTGTTTGTTAGCTTGTAGTATGCATGCTCTGCCCTAAGTCTGGCAGCCACCATCCCCGTTAGGACTTGCACTGGATCTATAGACCCAGCCCCCTTTAGCTTGTTCCTTCTGGTGATCCAGATTGCAAGCTTTGCCATACCAGACATGAAATTTAGCAGCGTATGCACCATCTTCCTTACTACAGCATACTTTGGACCAAAAATAAATTTCTCTTCGCCTAATCCTAGGAACCACCACTCTAACAAGTCAAGAACACTTTTTAACCTTAAAAAGTGAGCAGAAAGGTAGTGAGCAGAAAGGACAGCCCTCCCCTGTGCTTGGATCCAGGTGTGTCAGGTGTCTATTAGTGGCGATGGCCCCATGCACAATCCTCCACTGGAGGTCGGCCGCACGCTTGTCGATTGGCCTCTTGTACAGTGACCTCCAACAACCCTTCGGGGAAGAGTCCGGGCCAAAAACCCCAGCCCACCTTGATGCTCTGTACCCCGTCAACGAGCGTGCATGTGAGACCTTAACACAGGTGTGATAGGCCTTCTTCTTTTCCATCTCACTGAATTGCCCCAGTTTTGGGGTTTTGAATGAGAGAAGTTGGTCCTCCCCCTCCTGCCACTCCCCAACAGCAGGAGTGACAGTTAGAGATGGAAAACTGTACACACAATCATCATCCCATTGGTCAGAATTGTCATGGTTTTCAGCATACACTCTTAGGGGCTCCGATAAGGAACCACAGACCTCTTGAACTATCCTCGACAAAAGCCTTGAGGATCTGATGTTGGCCATCTGTCCCAGCGCATCCACGGATGTCCGCGTGGCTTTCAGCAGGTGCCCCAGCTTGACACAGCCTGCATCTCGTAGAGCAGCCCTCAGACTGGGTGATGACAGCGTTTCAGTCTTTAAAAAGTCATTGTAGAACAGTGGTTCCTCGAAAATCCACATCCCAGGTATGTCACGGGGTCCCTGGAGGCCTGAAGAGCCTGCCACGCTTGAAGGACTGAGGCATAGAACGGTGTAAGTCCTGCAATGTCCGCCTCGTTCAGGTTCAATAAGAACAGCTGTTTGTCGTAGCCCAAGCGACCGGCCTTCTTTAATAATTATTAGGCTGGCTGTGCCCAGCCACCTTGCCCCATAGTCATACAGCAGTCTCTGGCCTGCTTCAAGCCTGAAAGCAGACACTTGCGAGGAAATGTCTATTAGGCCTTGTCCACCTTCCTCCACTGGAAGGTACAGAGCTGCAGCCCTTATCCAATGCTGCCCGGACCAGAAGAAGTCGACCAACAATCTTTGCACCTCCTCTATTAGGCCCCTGGGCGGAGGTAGAACAATCAGTCTGTGCCAGAGCATAGAGGCAACTAAGTTGTTCGTGACCAAGACCCTCCCCCGAAAGGATAGCTGGGGTAGGAGCCATCTCCACTTTGACAGCCTGACACGCACCTTTTCCAGCACTCCCTCCCAATTATTTTCCTGATATTCTGCCGTCCGTAAGTGGACTCCCAGAAACTTCATCCCCTGCCTTCCCCACTGTAGACCTCCAGGCAGGTTGGGAACCACCTCCCCCCTCCAGTGCCCCACTTGTAGGGCCTCACACTTCCCCCAATTCACCCTAGCTGATTGATACACGTCAAGGCATTTTGTTATTCCCTCTATATCCTCCTGGTTCCTAATAAAAATGCTTACATCATCAGCATAAGTGAGACGACATAAGGGGGGCTTTGGGTCATTCCGGGCAGAGATAGGCCATTAAGAGTGCTCCTTAACTTACATAAAAGAGGTTCTATGACAATACTGTAGAGCTGACCGGATATGGGACACCCCTGTCTGATCCCCCTACTCACTGGTATAGGTCGACTTAGCCCACCTCCCACCTTAACCATGCAGCTTGCATCATTGTACAGCAAACCTATCCATTTTATGAATCCCTCCCCAATACCGAGAAAAGGTAGCCATGGTCTACTTTGTCGAAGGCCTTTTCTTGATCAATAGATAATATCCCGACATTTATTTCATGTGCCTTACAAACCTCCAACACATCCCTAATTAAAAACAAATTGTCCATGATAGTTCTTTCTGGCACACAATAAGTTCGGTCCGGTTGTATTAGTACACCTAGATGGTCCTTCAGTCTGTTGGAAAGCGCCCTGGAGAGCACTTTATAGTCCGAGCACAGTAAGGCTACTAGGCCGTGTGGTGAGGTCCCTTTTCGTTCAGGTCCGTTCCCACGGAAGGGGGACTACACAATTTTTTCTCCATAACAGAGATTTATAGGTAGACAGTCTAAATAAAAAAGTTCTACTCGTCCGACGCTGCAGTTATTTTATAATCCGCGATCTAAAAAGGGACTATTTCTTACAAGGCGTAATAATATGTGCAAGGGGAGTGGTGTGGTTTTGGTCACGTGGACCAATCGCGTAGCCGCTTTATTCCCTTGAGTATGCGCGTAACGTCTTCGTATGCGGAAGAACTTTTTGTTGTCCATAGCAACCTAGCAACTCACTGTTGCGACGCTGTTTTCATTCTCTAAACTGGGAAAATGGGAAAGAGCCGTTGTGCGATTGACTGTACAAACAGATTAAAAAAGAACTCGGAGCTATCCTTTTACAGACTGCCGAAATGTAAAGAAAAAAGAAGTAAATGGATCGCTGCACTTCGCCGATGTAGTCATGTTTCAGGGCTACATGGATTTGGGGGTGCCACTTTCACTTTGTGTCAGGTATGTTGCTTTTTTTGTAAAACCATACGTTCAATGTAAAAGGGCCTTTTCACACAATGTCCCGTTTTAAACGAACCTAACGGAGTTCTCTTCTTGTGGACCAATTAGTGGATTAACATAGTCCGTTACCCGGAAAGAGATCTGGTCAGGAGTAATTACTCATCAACATGTTACGTGAGTCCGTGGAAAGACTTTAATGTTAATGTTCTTATTGATCAACACACCCTGCAGTTACTGAATGTTAAGTCTCCATGGTTTCCCTCAGAATATCGTATGACACTGATTTATATGACACATTAAGAGTCCACTGATAACCACTACAGTGGTTTAATATCAAACTTTTTTTGTTTGTTTTTTTCAAGGACCCACATAACGTTTGATTGTTATTGCACAAATGGACTTACTCTGAGAGTGTACGAATGGAACCAAATGGACCCATAGTGTCAGAGTTACAGACCTGCATGTGTCCATTTGTACACTCAGGCTGTAAGGGTCCATTTGGTTCCATCTCTCAGAGTTACAGACCTGTAAGGTCCATTTGGTTCCTAAGAAGGGTCCATATGGGGTCCATTGGTTCCATTTGTACACAGTTACAGACATGCAGGCTAATCCTCTCTCACTCTAATGCCAGACTGGCATTAGAGTGAGACACTGGCATTTCCAGTGTGTGCCAGTGGTCACCCTTAGCACCCGTGGTTAAAGCTGCCTACCCCTGCTCTACACCAACAATGTTGTGAGCTTGTAGATCTGCTATTTTCTGCAAATGTTCCCTCCAGAATAGGGATGCTATTGTTCCAGTGGTTAATGTAAAAAAATAATCTCACAATGATTTGGCAGCCCCGTCCCGGATGAGTTTGTTTTGAGGCTGATGTCTGAAACAGGACATATGTGAAAACACCCCATATATGTAAACAAATTAATATCATATTTCTAGTAAATGTTTTTGTTGTTTTTGTTATTTAAGGGGAAAAGAGTGATGATCCTCTACATCCTGACTACGTGCCAAGGTTATTTGGTTTCACCTCCATCACTGATCGAAGTACAGCAGAGGTACAGACTGTTGTTGAAGTCCCAGGCATTGGGGTCCAGACAGAGGAAACACAAAATGACATTGCCTCATTACATGAACAGATTAAATCTTTAAATGCTGAATGTCAATCACTTAGGGATAAAGTCAACAAATTAGAAAGTGAGTTGAAACATCGTACTCTTGATCCTTCAGAATTTGATGACAGCAAAATGAAATTCTTCACAGGACTTTCATGTTGTTGTTCAATTTTGTGTCACCAAGTTTACCACCTCCTGCAAAACAGTCACTTAGTGATACTCAGAGACTTCTGCTTACACTGAGGAAGCTGCGCCTCAATCTGTCTGAGGAACTTTTAGGTTACCTCTTTGGCATTCTTTGAGTCAACTGAGGTAAGCCAAGCAGGTTCATCTTGGCAGCAGTTTTAACCTTGACCAGTCAACTTTCAACACACTGAGCAAATATGTGTGCTACCTGTATGGCCAATCATCTGCCAAAAACGTGAATGATGCAAGGTACAAATCATTCTGTACGGCATCATCAGCTTTGCCAGAACTGTACATTCCCCCAACAAGTGATGCTCTCCACCAACATTGCAAAAGGGCAAACTACCAAGCAGCAGTGATGAGACGTTCTCTGACTAGTAGGATGTGTGCTCCTTCACCCATTGGCAGTGGATGGGTCATGGAGGATGGGGAGTTAACAGTACAATGGATGACTAGAAATCCTGCCCCTGATAGTGTGTTGCAGGTAGTCCACTGTAATTGCAAAAAAAGCAAATGTGAGACTGAAAGATGTTCATGTATGTCTGCAAAACTGTTTTGCACTGATTTATGTCACTGCCAGGACTGTGAAAATGTGTCAAAGGAAACAGAAGAAAGAGGTAGGCCTACATGGGATGATGACTCTGATGAAAGTGATAGGGATGAGTAACCCAACATGTTACCATGTAGGCCTACTACTTTTTTTTTTCAACAATTATTATGCATTTGTATGTTATTTTGTATTTTCAATTTTCATATATTTCCTTGGCCGGGGGGGTGGATGTACAGATGACAGATGCTGTGACCCTTTGCTGTGACCCACTTGTAAATAAATAAATGTTTCATACCATATGTTGTAATAATTCTGACCTCTACTACTTTAATTCTTAGTCTTGTCCATTTGTTGCATTATTCCAATTTAGGGGGCGTGGTAACATTTTGATAGATTTTCTGCCATGTTGGTCCAAGGTGCCCTGATTTTCTTTTCTACCTTTCATTACACATTAGGATGAGACATTTTCTATGTATGAAACATAAGCTCTTGACACAATTTACTGTGTAGGTTTCATTGTACTGTGTGGCAAACACTTAAGTTGAAGCATATTCTTTAACAAATATGCTACATTTCATGATATAAATTCACATATGAGTAAACTAAAGGCACCAATACTTATGTCAGATGTTATGTATATGCATTTGACATTTGAGAAAAAAAAATTGTTGCCAAAAACACATTTTACAAGCAAAAACAGCAGCACACGATTTTCGTTTTTTGGTTATAAACTGTTTATACATTTATGGCTATAAAAAAAAAACAGCAGGTTTTTATGAGTAGAACTTTTTACCCAAAGTCTAGAAGGGTATTATCTATGAAAAAATGCATTGAATGCGTAGTTCGCTTGACATGGGAACGAAACTCATTTTCTAAGCACTTTTTCATGGGTCCCAACACGGCCTATACGGGTCTCCAGTTCTTCAGGAGGGCTAGGTCTCCCTTTTTGAGGAGGAGCGAGAGAACTGCTCTCCTGCATGAGGGTGGAAGCGAGCCGTTCTGGTAGCATTCCATCATTACTCCATGGAAGTCGTGTCCCATGCATTCCCAGAAAGCCTTGTAGAGCTCAATAGGCAGCCCATCTACCCCTGGTGCTCGACCCGCAGTTAGCTGCCCTACTGCTGTGGTCAGTTCTTCGTACGACAGGTTTCTATCCAAGTCAGCTCTCTCCCTGCGCGTGAGTTTGACCAGACCTTCCAAGAGTTCTGACTGGCATTGCTCTTCACATGGCTCCGCTCCGAATAGAGCTGTGTAGAAATCCACAGCGCATCTCCTCATCTCACCAGAGTCCGTAGAAATCCTGCCATCTGGCAGTCTTAGACAGGACATCTGCTTCCCCTTTGCCTTCTTCTTCTCCAAGTTAAAAAAGAACGCACTTGGAGCATCCATGTCCTTAATTGACATATAGCGAGCTCTAACGAGAGCTCCCTTCACTCTCTCCCTCATAAAGGAGTTAAGCTCCAGTCTTTTTTCCTGGAGCAAAGACTCATCGCCGGAGCTTGTGTCGGAGTGTAGTCCACTTTCAATGTTCTTTATTTCGGTCTCCAGCCTTTCCATCACTTCCCTAGTGTTAGTTGTTGTGTAAGATGTATACTGCTGGCAAAAAACACGGATCTGTGCTTTCCCTATTTCCCACCACATGCTCAGTGACTCAAAATCACCAGTTTGACCAAAAGATTTTAAAATTCTGACAAAAGGTTGTGTCCTGCAGGAGTTTTGTGTTGAAATGCCAGTAACTGCTAACTCTCTCTCCAGAAGAAAGACTCAGACATACAGAGGTTAAATGGTGATCACTGAACCCCACTGGACTAATGCAACTGCTAGTCAGCTGACCTCTGAGCCCTTCTGATACATATATCCTGTCCAGTCTAGCTGCACTCACCCTGTTATCCACTACCTTAATCCATGTGTACTGCCTTGCTTTTTCATGCTTCAGTCTCCAAGCATCTATTCATTCTAGGTGACTAATTGTGTTTTTTAGACTGACAGATGACTGTAAGTGCGGCTCCTCGCTCATACGATCAAGAGTAAAGTCTGTTGTGCAATTCCAGTCACCTGAAACAATTTTGAGGTCCTGGTTCGTGGCCAGCTCGTCTTTTAATTTATTAAAAAGAGATATTCTCTCTGAGCCTTGGTTAGGGGCATAAACATTAACAAAGCAGAACACACACCCCTCAACTTCTGCTCTGACCACTGCCACCCTCCCCTTTACAAGCTCTTCTTTAGACAAAATATTCACATTTACTTGTCTGAGAAGAGAACTGCAACGCCTCCACTGACATTGCTGCCATGGCTTGGAAAAAAGGAGCCCTTCCAAAACAGGCCCCAGTCTACTTCATTATCCTCATCGCTGTGAGTCTCTTGCAAAAAAAGCACATCAATTCTCTTCTGCTCTACTACCTCTGCTATTAGAGCCCTCTTATGCCTGTCCCTCCCTCCATTCATATTCAAAGAACCTATCTTAAGCCCCCCCCCATCAGAAAATAAGAGTGCAGAAAAATAGAGATCAGTATAAACCAGCTCGAGACAAAGACCCCTTGTGAAGCATAATCATCATTATTTACTTCTTTTTTTTTAGGGCAGCAGCCCTCCTTCCTGCCCTCTTACTGGGTGCTTCCTCTGCCTTTTTCAAAGAAGTTACAAACTTCCTCAATCGAAATCTCTTTCTTTCGTCCAATAGGTCAGTCCCAACTGTTTTCTGTAAAACATTGACACTCCTTATAAACTTCCCTATATTAGGAAAATAGTCCTTTACTTTGACAGATTTCCCAAAAGTCTCATCCAGAAAATAATTTATTTCATGCAAGGAGTAAGCCTCGTTTTGCCTCGCCCCCTTGGGTTTCATTTTCAGCTTCACTTTCTAGCTCACTTTCAAGTTCACCATACTCCTCTTCTTCCATCTCACTGTTCTGCTGACTGTTAGACAAGGGGGTGTTACCACCACCTGTCACTGTATCACTGTTCTGCTGACTGTTAGACAAGGGGGTGTTACCACCACCTGTCACTGTATCACTGTTCTGCTGACTGTTAGACAAGGAGGTGTTACCTCCACCTGTCACTGTATCACTGTTCTGCTGACTGTTAGACAAGGAGGTGTTACCTCCACCTGTCACTGTATCACTGTTCTGCTGACTGTTAGACAAGGAGGTATTACCTCCACCTGTCACTGTATCACTGTTCTGCTGACTGTTAGACAAGGAGGTATTACCTCCACCTGTCACTGTATCACTGTTCTGCTGACTGTTAGACAAGGGAGTGTTACCACCACCTGTCACTGTATCACTGTTCTGCTGACTGTTAGACAAGGAGGTGTTACCTCCACCTGTCACTGTATCACTGTTCTGCTGACTGTTAGACAAGGAGGTGTTACCACCACCTGTCACTGTATCACTGTTCTGCTGACTGTTAGACAAGGAGGTATTACCTCCACCTGTCACTGTATCACTGTTCTGCTGACTGTTAGACAAGGAGGTGTTACCACCACCTGTCACTGTATCACTGTTCTGCTGACTGTTAGACAAGGAGGTATTACCTCCACCTGTCACTGTATCACTGTTCTGCTGACTGTTAGACAAGGAGGTATTACCACCACCTGTCACTGTATCACTGTTCTGCTGACTGTTAGACAAGGGGGTGTTACCACCACCTGTCACTGTATCACTGTTCTGCTGACTGTTAGACAAGGAGGTGTTACCTCCACCTGTCACTGTATCACTGTTCTGCTGACTGTTAGACAAGGAGGTGTTACCACCACCTGTCACTGTATCACTGTTCTGCTGACTGTTAGACAAGGAGGTATTACCTCCACCTGTCACTGTATCACTGTTCTGCTGACTGTTAGACAAGGAGGTGTTACCACCACCTGTCACTGTATCACTGTTCTGCTGACTGTTAGACAAGGAGGTATTACCTCCACCTGTCACTGTATCACTGTTCTGCTGACTGTTAGACAAGGAGGTGTTACCACCACCTGCCACTGTGTCACTGTTCTGCTGACTGTTAGACAAGGAGGTGTTACCACCACCTGTCACTGTTCTGCTGACTGTTAGACAAGGAGGTGTTACCACCACCTGTCACTGTATCACTGTTCTGCTGACTGTTAGACAAGGAGGTGTTACCACCACCTGTCACTGTATCACTGTTCTGCTGACTGTTAGACAAGGGGGTGTTACCTCCACCTGTCACTGTATCACTGTTCTGCTGACTGTTAGACAAGGAGGTGTTACCACCACCTGTCACTGTGTCACTGTTCTGCTGACTGTTAGACAAGGAGGTGTTACCACCACCTGTCACTGTATCACTGTTCTGCTGACTGTTAGACAAGGAGGTGTTACCACCACCTGTCACTGTGTCACTGTTCTGCTGACTGTTAGACAAGGAGGTGTTACCACCACCTGTCACTGTATCACTGTTCTGCTGACTGTTAGACAAGGAGGTGTTACCTCCACCTGTCACTGTGTCACTTGGGCTACTACTAGGCATTGACGGCCCCTCCCCCGCGGAGCTTGTAGAGGCACCTACGTCAGCGCCAGCATCAGCCACGTCTGCTTCAGTTTGCGAGTGTGTCAACTGTGAAGTCTGACTCACAACTTCAGCCTCATCTGCTGATCCTTGTGTCTCATCAATCTGTTCTATCGCTGGCTGCTCGTCTGTCGCGCTAACAACACCATTCTGTTCTAACACTGGCTGCTCGTCTGCTGCCCTATCATCATCATCATTATCAAGGGGCGGGGCCCTCAGCCTAACCCTAACCCTCGGTGCCCTGGCTACAGCCTGCCCTTCTGCTGCAGCCTCGGCTCTTTGTTTTTGCGGACACGCAAGACGCTTATGTCCAAACATCCCGCACTCAAAACATCTCATGTTGCCACCATTAGCATAGACCATATAGTGACTATTGTCATATTTCACTTTGAATGACACCTCCAACTCCTGTGTAGGAGAGTCGAGGAACATGTATGCCTGTCTGCGAAGCGAGTGAACATGCTTTAGCTTCGCGTCTTTACACCCGAGACTTACAGCCTTGAGTGGGCTGGAAAACTTGCCAAAGCGTTTGAGTTCTTGCTCTAACAGCTCGTTTGAGATAAACGGCGGTACACCTGAAACTATAACTCTCGTAGAGGGTGCATACAGCGGGGAAACCTGTACAAACAGGTCACATATAAACACACCGCTCGCAACAAGTTGATGCACATGTCTTTCCTCTTTAACAAACACGATAACACCTTTATTCATGCGAGATGCATATTCAAGGTTAACGTGCTCAATCAGTTCTCCGACAGCCAACAAAACCTCTTCCACCGTAACAAAAGGCTGCGGTACCAACCGAACTCCATGCTTAATGGACAGAGACGGCGTCCCATGGGACGTCCCATGGGACGCCATCTCCCCCCCCAAGCCTCTTCCCAAGTCACGCCAAACAGCCGAGTAACAATCCAGCGAAAATAAAGAAAAGGATACCCTTACCTGATCATGCAAAAAACAACAGAAAAAGCCAAACAGAAACAGTAGAATTCAAGAGTTTCAGGCCTCTCACTCATGCATTCACTCACAACCTCCCACCCGTGCTCCCAGCACACACTCGCACACGCGCACGAGAGGAGAGGAGAGGAGAGGAGAGGAGAGGAGAGGAGAGGAGAAGAGAAGAGAAGAGAAGAGAAGAGAAGAGAAGAGAAGAGAAGAGAAGAGAAGAGAAGAGAAGAGAAGAGAAGAGAAGAGAAGAGTCATTTTTGCTGTTCGAAATTAAGCCCTGGGGCTAAAGGCGTGCTCCTTAACTCTGCAGCGTTGATCCAGTCAAATGCAAAGCAGGGACTATTCCATGGGTCAGATTACCAGCACCTACAGTATTGTCTTCAGAGAGGAAGCCGTGGAGCTTAGGGGGGTGATGGAGCCCCACTTGGTGGAGATTAGCAGCACCTACAGTATTGTCTTCACAGAGGAGGCCGTGGAGTTTAGGGGGGTGATGGAGCCAGTGGAATATCCTGTTATTTTGCCGCACTACTCGAGCAAAGGATAAAGAAAGATGAATGATTGGGCGAAGGAATGGCACAGAGCATCTTTAGTAAGCCTCTTTATCCCACCAAGCAAACATAAAAGACAGATATACCAAGGAATCCTCTCTATCACTCTGTGTGGGCTTGTGTGTGTGTGTGTGTGTGTGTGTGTGTATGCGTGCGCGCGCGTGCGCGCGTGTGTGTGTGTGTGTGTGCATGCGTGCGTGCGTGTGTGTGTGTGCAGATGTCGCACATGTCCGTGCTTCCAGTCTTCAAATCCTTCTTTGTTTTCACGTCAGTGCTGCCGTATACAGCAAAGCTTTCTTTTCTCCTCCTCTTTGTCTCACCAGGATTTTCAGGGTGTAAAGGTCTGTGGTCTGGTCCAATCATCAAAAGGAGCCTGCTGCTAAAGCCCCCCCTAACCCCCCTGACCCCGGCAACGGTCCAAGTGAACCCAGAACATGTCAGCGTTTGCCTGGTTACTCAGCGGGTGACAAAACGTTTGGTTCTACGGGGGAACAACGCAGCCCCACAGCGAGTTGTTGAAGGAAAGAAAAGGAGAGGAAAGGGAAATAAGTTTCATGAAATAAGTTGTGGTAAATAAATACAAATAAATAGAGGGTGTCCGGGAGTGGTGCAGTGGTAAAGTTCCTGCCCACTACCATGGAGAATAGGCCTCCTCCACAGTGCCTCCGGCTTGATTGGGCACGCCAACAAACGCAATGTTGTGTTTGTGGGTGTGAACTTCACACCAGAAGGATCTCTGTTGCTGTACTGGTTACTCCTACAGGTTGTTCAGCAGTCAGCCCAACTGTATTCCACGCATCATGCTCTCCTGGTGAAACTCGACCCTCACCGTCAGGTGAAAAGAAGGGGCTGGCAATTCGTGTTCCGAGATTTTACAAGAGAAACAAGCTGCCAGGTCTACAAAAACTAGCCAAAAGAAGCGACTATAGGCCGCATGATTACATATGCACTGCAAATTGATGAGCTATTTCATGTAGAAGCTTGCAACGTGTCGCAGCGCAAAACATTGTGAGCTTGTAGATCTGCTATTTTCAAAAGTATTGAAAATAATAATTTCGACCGAAGGTCGCAGTTAACTATGGAACCGAGCATTTCCTGTCAGTTAGTGTGTCGGGCACCATATATGGTGCCTAGGTCTCGTGACATCATCAGGGATGGAGATGTGGAGACCCTGATGTCATAGTAAATGCGACCTGCTGTCGCAGTTAAGCCCATATATGGAGATCAGATCACTGATGTCATCACTATTGGCCAGCAACTCTACATTTGACCTCATTCCTCAAACCCTTAGATCTCCATGTACAGTGTATGGATATATTTCAGAACTAAAAAACATCGCATGGATGCACCTGGGACGTATTCTCAGTGATGTATCCCAAGGTCATCAGGGTTTCGGGTCTGGCATCATCATACCCCTCACTCAGGTGACCCAGCCGGGTGATCAAGTCCCGACTTACGTCCCAGTAGCTACCCACGATCAGTCCCATATTAGACAGGGTCACACAGTCCGCCGCTCCCGAATTACTCTGCCGGGACTGGGAGGTCTGGCGCGTGGAAGTACTAGGCTCTGTGGGTTGACTCCTGTCCGGACCCCTCCTACGTCTCACCAGGTCCACTCCTGCTCTCACCAGGTGCAGCGCAGGACCTGTGCGTTGTACTTGACTCCCAGCACCAGACACTTCATTCAGGAGCGGCGGGTTATTGAGCCGCAATGGTTCCGCAGGCTCCACCGTCAAGGGAAACGGTGGTGCTGCAGGCTCCCACGCAAAGTTATTAGTACAGCCTTTAAATTAAGGCCCGGCCCTAACTGGGCCCTCATCAAAACCTGTACACTCAAGAGAATGTCCCTGCTACCACCCTTAGATTTCCATATACTGTATGGAGCTGACCTGTTGACATGTTGATCTGACATCATCAAACCCTGTACACTCAAGACATGCTCCTTATAAGTACAGAATTCATTCCATGTTGATCTGACACCCCATGCCAAAGTGCCAGCGCTCCCCCAGCAGTCTGCCGTCAAAGAGGCGGATGCATGCACGCAACGTCGCCCGTTAGGCCGAGGTCGCTTCTCGCCCTCAGGCATCTTACTGGTAATAATAATAATTAAAGAAACCGCGGACAAATACATAACTCGGTCCTTGACATGAAAATGTTTGAGAACCACTGGTTTAAACAACATTAGGAAGCAACCCCCAAAACTACCAATATTTACAAGTGACTATAGGTCACTTATAATAAGCAGACATGGCAACACTGTTGACAACGGAGCAGACCGACTATTTTTCAGCCAAGCGATTCAGTGTAGAGGGAAATACTATAGTCCTAGTAGAGATAGGGAACTCTGTTGTCTCATTGTAGACCAATTCTCAACCTTTGGGGCGGGGACACCCAAACATACTTTGGTCTCCCCTGAACTGCTGGAAATTAAGAATTTCTTGGAACGGTTAGACTACACCCACATTTTCTTAAACGTTTTAGTAAAATTACAGCTTACTCGTTTTAATGAGATGTTTGGGCCAGGTGGGATTCAATTTGATTGGGACACACACACACAGCAACTTTTGACACGTCAGTGAATAGGCTAAGCTCTTCTCACATACATATAGATTAAAACATAGTAAACATTCTAAAAACATATTTGTTGTTGTGCTTCTACTGAATTAGGGCTATTTAACTGATGTTTTTAGAAAATAATCTGGCGACCCCCTGAAATAATTTGGCAACTGTGTACTGTGTGTACTGTGTAGACTCATGGATGCACCTGGGACGTATATCCTCAGTGATGTATCCCAAGGTCATCAGGGTTTCTGGTCTCCCAACATCATACATCATACCCTCCCCAAGACCCACAGCAATGACAGGGACTACATAGTACACACAATGGAGGTAAATGGCTTAATGGCTCAAAACAAAGCAAAGCATGACAATGTGTGAGAGAAGGAGGGATTGAACAACGGCATATTTGCTATACCCTGAGGCGGATATTCCATATTTATGCAAGTTCGGTGCAAATGAAAAACCCCTGTGCAATGCAACGTCCCCCGTTGGTTTTGTACAATGCATATTTACTGATAATTCACAAGCATTAGAAGCTGTTCTGCTGAGATTAGTGTTACTCATGCTTTAATTTCATTGAACGACTAATTTTGTTTCCGTCCTACCTTTTTGTATTCAGCCTGACACTGAACAGGAGAACATTTCACAGCAAGGCGTAAACAATATGACAGAGCATGAAATGACAACAAGTGTGTGATTTGTACGGGGAACGTTACACATGGCCGGAGGGGATGTCGTGCCCCGTTTCAAATTCTACTGGAACCTGTGGAGTCTGTGGACTATTAATTATTATTATAATTAGCCTATCATTGACTAAACTTGGCACGTGAGCCTACACTATGTGGCTGGGTCCAAACAGAGCTCTGCATCAACAAACAACAATACCTGCTCCCTCACCCCCCCACCCCCACCCCCGACCCCCCACTGTCACAGTGTTGTTTTCGTCGACTAAAACTAAGACGAAAAATGTTCGTCGACTACCTTTTTTCACTGACTAAATAAAAACTAAGCTATGATGACTAAAACTAAGACTAAATATACTGACAATTTCGTCAACAAATAAAAACTAGACTAAAATGTTAGTAAGGGACTAGTGGACAAGAGATCCAGTTTTATGCTGGGTTGCATGCTGAAAATAGCAGATATACAATCTCACAACGCGTCGCAGCGTGAGATTGTATATCTGCTATTTTCAGCATGCAACCAAAGTGTAAAATATGTCATTCCAACGACATGAAGGCCTGTCAAAGCACATTTTAGTCGACTAAATCAACTGTAGATTTAGTCGACTAAAATCGTATGACATTTAGTCGACTAAAACTAGACTAACACTAATACATTCCAGGTGACTAAAATGTGACTAAGGCCTCTTTTAGACGGCGACCATCTCCATATAACACGTCAAAGTCCCGTTGCGTTCTCATTTTTTTGGACCATTTACATGAGAACGCACACTTGAATGAACACGCTACCAAGTGCATGCATATATATGCCAGGTCGCTAGGTGGCGCGTGTCCTTGTGGGGTCCGTGTGACGCAGCGCTTATATAAACCATAGACACAAGTCACGCATGCGTAGAACTACTTCCGTTCTTCTTCTACACAGAAAGTAAACAAACGTCGTGTCCTCATCACACCTCCAGCAAACCGGACTATCCGACATGGTTGTTGTTGTTTCCCCTAGCAACTGACGCATGCCTATGACACCATGTAAAAACGTAGGACACGGCGAGCCGACCAGAGCTGACGTAAGCCATGATGTCACAAGTTTTGCGGATCCACCGTTTTGCCTGTTTATATGGAGACCATAGGAAACGGCGTTCTAAAAGATTTCCACTCTGGGAGGTGGTTTCACTTCGTTGCGTTTTCACCTCCTGTGAACACGGTTCTCGTCTAAATGACAGCAGCAAACAATACTTTATTTTGCCGTTTTTTATGAACACCATCCTCGTGTAAATAGCACCTAAGACTAAGTGAAAACTATTCAGGAGACTATGACTAAAACTAAAATAGAAATTTGCTGCCAAAGACAACACTGCACTGTCACTCTACCAGAATGCAAGTTGTTGTGACGCATGAAGCCGTAAGCCATTTAAGTGGAACAGCTTTGAGTTGAGGAGCCCGGGCAACGTGCGACGACTAGCACGGCCATGTCTGCCGAATCAATGGCATCCTGCACAGAGACAGAGACAGGGGAAGCTATCGTGCCAGTGAGTGTGTCTGTAATCCAATGTTTCTCAACGTTTGGTCTGGGGCCCACCGGGGGTCCAAGTGGACACTTATGGGTCTGTTGTCTCTGAGTGACATCATTTTCAGTGGAAACACTCTGAACTGAGAGGAAAAAAATAACTGAATCGGTTCGAGCCCGTTGTAAAATGGGCCAGAGTGTCAAATGAACCCTGGGGTATATTTGGTTCCACTTGTACATTCTCACAGTTACAGACCCATACAGTACATGTCCATTTTGACTCCCTGGTGGTCCCCGGACCTGTCGTTGAGACCCAGACCACTGTCTGATTACATGTAGTACATGTAATCAGACAGTCTGCCTCAGCCACTGGAGTAGTCCCTCTGCAACATGGACCAGTAAGGCCATTAGAAAGATAGAAACGGATGAAGACTCACTTGTATCAATGTCAGGTCCTCCAGACTCAGCCTGAAGAGATGATTTCTGGAAAGAAAAGGAGGCAAGAATATGAGTTAAGGGGCTGGGGCAAGATAAAGCTACAGGAAGGGATACGTGGATTGAAGCCAGAGTTTCTGCTAACAGGCCTATGCACTGTTACAGTACAGTAGTAGTAGTAGTAATCTGCATGCGTGCGCTGTGTGTGCGCACGCCCGCACACGCACACGCACACGCACACACACACACACACACACACACACACACACACACACACACACACACACACACACACACACACACACACACACACACACACACACACAGTCACACACGCACGCCTCTCTTTCATCTCCTCCCTCCTCTCTCTCTCTCTCTCTGTTCAGGGTGCCTACAAAGGCATTTCCCTCCTACGTCTGTGAAAAGGAAGATCTGTTGAATTATGCAGCTTAAATGGTGCATTAGAATGAAAGCGGATCAGGGGACGTGCTGCCTGTACATTTACTACATCACTCCAGACTAGAGCTTCCACAGCTCTGGTCAGTTTTAACCGCACCCCAGTGACCCTATTCCGCGGGCGAACACTTTGCTTTTTTTTTTTAATATATTTTTTATCCCACGATTTTGTAACCCATTTTTCACCCCTGTGTCAATCATCTAATGTGATCCTGGGCTCTACACACCCTCCGCCAACCTGGGGAGAGCAACGGACTTAACTTATGCTTCCTTCATGCTTGAGTGTCCAAGTTGCTCCTTTACACCTGACAGGGGGGAGTTTCCCTGGTTGGACGTAGCGCGTGGAAGGAACACGTTATTCCAACCAGTTCCTTTCCCCTCCATCAGGAGGCCAGGGGGAGGCAGTTAAGAGGATAACCAGGATTACTGCATGTTTTTTGTGAGGGTACCTACTACCTACCCTAGGGGACACGGGGAGAACATGCAAACTCCACACAGAAAGGCCCTTTCGCCAACCCCGCCTTCGGGTATGGGCACTGATGACACGGAGGAGGAAACACGCCGCCAGCACCCACAGCGCCCCGAGCGGGAATCGAACCCAGGACCTTCTAGCTGTGAGGCGACAGCACTACCAACTGTGCCACCGTGCCCAGAACGAACACTTTGCTGATAACAGCTGATGTACAAGCTCACAGACCATCAAACTGCGACACATTGTGAGCTTGCAGATCACCTTTTTAGAGGTCCTAGTATAGAGCCCTGGGGGACTCCGGTCAACAAAGTATATTATATAGGGTTTATGTCTGCACAACCGGTCATCATGGTTGTGGTGTGGGGCATAAGGAAAACTGGAGGTCTTGTTCTCTATATAATCTGGAATCAACTGACAAGACCTGTGTGTGGTTCATAGACTGTAAAAAATATGGACAAAGCGTTCCCCGGGTCTAACATGAACGTAAAATGAAGCCTGTAATAATATGCTAATTCCTGATGTAAGTCGCCATCTTTGGTACCAGCTGGCCATTGGCTGGCTCCGTTTTGTATACCAGCTGGTCATTGGCTGCCCAGACAACGAGGCGGGACTTCCCCCCTTCTTCTCCGTTGGTTTTTATTTTGACTCGAGTGGGAGGGGAATCCCGATCATAGACTGTAATGGTAGCCACGCCCCTCAGAACATACGCGATGGTTTTTTTTCTTTATGGTCATTTTTTTAATTAATGGGACCATAATTTTCCAAAAAGAATATTATGACATTAGAAATGAGACTTTAAACTAGTGACTGGAAGAAGAAAGTATTCATGACCATGTTTATTAAGGTAATACAGTCTAGGTGAAGTTGGGCCAAAATACATGGGCCTCTATGGAGCTATGGGGCTTTTTGGGTCCGGTCCAGCGCCACAACAGGCCATTATATGAACTACCGATTTCAAATGAGGCTTCACGAAATATCTGGCTGACTGCCCCCCTGGTGTGGTTATGAGGTGAAATGGGGGAGGGGGGGATTTGATTAAGCCTATACAGTGAAAGATGTCCTGCTCTGATTTCGACTAAACATTGGCCCTGAGGCATTGTGTATGCATGTGCCCATGTATATATATCCATGGAGAGAGGAGAAAGAGAGAGAGAGAGAGAGAGAGAGAGAGAGAGAGAGAGAGAGAGAGAGAGAGAGAGAGATGGAGACAGAGAGAGACAGAGAGAGAGCATCTAAAGAAATGTAAGATGAAAAGTGAAGCCCATTTTAACTGATAATGACTGCCAGTCTGCTACTCTGTGTTGCTATGATTACATTGTAAGGCGAAGATAGATTGTGGCTTTGGTCTTCCAAACTTTTCAAATATTTTTCCCCCACTGAATAGCAATGCCTCAAAAAAGACTGAAACCAAACCGAACCAAACAAAACTACCAAAGTCATCAAACAACAGCTACCTACTGTATATATGGCTGGATGTAAATAGGGAAATAATGCTGACGATAATATATATATTTTTATTGTAAAGAATCATCCACATGGTTTATCAGTGTCCAAGTGGAGGGCCGTGTTAAGGCCAATACATGTATGCTCATTCCAATGTCAGAAAAAAGGACAGGCTTTCCTAACTAAATTCGTTCGGAGAGTCAAGGGGGTCGTCTGGGGGTGCACAAGCTCTGAGAAAAAGGTTATGTCGCCCCGCACCAGAAGTTGTGAATGACATCCATTTTTTATTATATCACCAACCTTTCCGAAGAAAGTTTTGATGTTGGAAGGAGCATGTATTGACGTTTACTCGATCTGCATTTCATCAGTAGCTGAATGGGGCATCTCGATGATCTCTGAGCATTTGGAATAATTCAACAGTGAATGCACCTGCAGATATATACGAATTGGTGTGCAGCACAAACATACATGCAGTGTGTAGGCCGCACACGCACACACGCACACACACACACACACACACACACACACACACACACACACACACACACACACACACACACACACACACACACACACACACACACACACTCAACATCTATCAATCTTCCAAAGAGTGGCTATCACCCAAGCTTTGATGTGGCCAGGCCTCTCTTAACAATATTGATATCTGCATCGATCTCTCTTTCCTTCCATTATCACTCATAGCTCAAATCCAGAGCCATCCATCCAGCCTTGCCGCCTTTCACAGTTAGACGCTCTCCAGCCGTCAAGTTGGCACCAGGAATTGTATTAAATCTATTATTAGATTTTTCTGAGTGCTCTAACACCATACAGTCGTGTATTGACTGATACCATAACATGGGCTTTGCATGACAGCTGCGGGTCCAAATGCTGGTGCTCTAAGATAAAATAAACCATGTTTGCTATTCAACTTTAGTGCTGACCTAATGATCAAAACTTTTGGCCCTGAAATGGCTCCATACTGACCGTGCAGCCCCATCAGTGAAATGGTTGATGATAACGTTGGGAAACTTCTTCATGTTTTGTCACAGTGATGCATGCTAACCATTTCCTTTAGCTGCAGTAGTTCCCTTCTCTGCCCTTAGTCTCTCCACCCACACAACAAGTCTTTTGCTAATTCTGAACGTTCCAAAGGTGCATTAGTGAATTCCCCAGGTGTGCTGGGATTCCGTTTGTGATGTTGCAGGCTGCGCTGCTATCTCCTGTTCTCTTTGAAGCGAGGGTCTCTTTGTATTGACAGCCGAGCCATTAGTAGACTTGCTGCAAGTCTACTAATGTCTACGCCTCTACGGCATCATTTCAGAAAAAATAAGTTACCACTTCAGCCCTATGTGAGCCCTATGTGATATAATGACTGTATGACATGCCCAAAATAGGGATGCCGGGTTGAAAGTGAAAGATAAATGTATGGTTGCAGACAAGAACACCCACATCTTTAAAGGAGTAGTTCACCCAAAATACTTATTTTCTATCAATTACACACCCCATGAAGCTTTGAGGTTTTTTTTCCTGAGCCAATAATTTGATGGCCGGGTCACCGGTCAATACGAGACTCAGTATTTGAGTCTCCTACCTTTGAGACTCCACCGGTTATCAAATAATTATTCATGGAGTGTGTAATTGATAGAAAATAAGGGAACTACTCCTTTAGCATGTCACATGTAGATTAGTCTCGCGTAGCCAGACAACTATTCCACAATCTGCGAATGCTATAGAGTCTGGAACTACAGCTCCCAAAATCGGAGTAAAGAAGCTGCCATTTCCGTTCACGAAAATATATTTTAAAATATCTTTACATTTATCTTTTTTCTTTTTTTCTTTTTTTTTTATTATATTTTTTGTCCCACGATTTTGTAACCCATTTTTCACCCCTGTGTCAATCATCCTGTGATGTGATCCTGGGCTCTACACACCCTCCGCCAACCTAGGGAGAGCAACGGACTTAAATCATGCTTCCTTCATGCTTGAGTGTCCAAGTTGCTCCTTTACACCTGACAGGGGGGAGTTTTCCTGGTTGGACGTAGCGCGTGGAAGGAGCACGTTATTCCAACCAGTTCCTTTCCCCTCCATCAGGCGTCCCGGCTGGCCAGGGGGAGGCAGTTTAGAGACCAGGATTACTGCATGTTTTTGTGAGGGTACCTACCCTAGGGGACACGGGGAGAACATGCAAACTCCACACAGAAAGGCCCTTTCGCCAACCCCGCCTTCGGGTATGGGCACTGATGACGCAGAGGAGGAAACACGCCGCCAGCACCCACAGCGCCCCGAGCGGGAATCGAACCCAGGACCTTCTAGCTGTGAAGCGACAGCACTACCAACTGTGCCACCGTGCCCCTCTTTTTTTTTTTTCTATTTCTGCTAAGCAGCAAGCTATATTTGCTAAGATGATCTCTATTAAAGGTATATTCAGTGATTTCACTTAATTCAAATATCACTTATTTTTTTGTTTTGTTGTGATAATCCTCTCTACTATAGAGTGTGCTGACCATATAAGGAGTTCCTCCCTGTCCCCAGTTAACCCCTGGGGGTCAAAAAACCGTTTTTGACTCTCTATCCTGATTGGACGAAAGGCTGGGTCCCACAGCCAAAAACTAAACCTAAGGTTTTTTGAGTGAAATCACTGAATATACCTTTAACATTAGGATAAATTTGCGCGTCTGTAAAGACAAAACGGAAGTGGGGAGGAGGCTCCACTTTCACTTTATATTTTACTCATGATAGAGTTTCCGTTGCAGTCCAGACTGTATGACGGAAGTATTTGAAAATTGTGAGAGGCAACAGTCTGGCAACGCGAGCCTACATGTAGACGGACAGGCATGGATTGAGATGCACTCAGTGTCTAAGACTACAGTAATCTGCATAAAATGTTGGGGAAGAGTTCATACATTATGCTTAAAAGAACAGAATTTGTAAGTGATATTTTTTTGGGTGAAAACAAAACGTTTTATTTTTCTTTGTTTTGTTAAAAGGTGAAAGCACTATACTATAGTGACAGTATTAGCTATAAAAAAAATCCAGATATGGGCATAACAGGGATTGTATTAGGCCATCGGCTGGAAATGCCCATATATGGAGATCCCTGATGTCATCAATATTAAGCCCATATATGGGAATGTCAATATATGACCATATCGTGACAGTCTCATGATAACCAGTGTGGTTGCCGCGACGCGAGTCACACTTGCAAATGAACCAAGTTGTTACAACACATGGATCTCCATATGTGGAGCTGACTATCATCACCTAGATCTCCATACTGTATATGAAGATCACAACACTGCCCTCATCAAACCCTGGATAGCCATACATGGTTTGACGTACTAGATCTGAATATATGGAGCCGGCCAGCAACACTACATCTAACCTCACTGACACCAGATGAATAGTTTAACTCCTGCATCTCAACTGTGCCGTATTAAGAAGCTCTGTTGTTTCGCTTCTCGCCCTCAGAGCGTCTTACTGGTTTAGTAACAGGAGAGAGTACGCATTTATCAGCTAAAATTTGATAGTGTTACAGTCCCAATTTTATCTGCTCATTTCTTTGTGTCATCACTTCCAACTTGTTTATCCTGTGTGAGTTGTCTCTCTTGATTGGATAAATTTGGTACCCTGGCCTGAAAGTGTTTTCTGTTTACCAAATAAAAGAGCTCTTAGTGAACAAACACTCTAAATAAATGAGTACTATCAGAATATAAAGCTACTGTAATAAACAGGCCTTTTACATTTACTTTAAATGTGAACACTAGGGTGTGGCAACCGGGGAGGTAGAACTGGATGACCAGCACCTAAACTCTGTGCTCCTCTAAAAAGGCAGATTCAGAAGAACCAACAGACACACACGCCATGGCACACATGCACGCACATACAAAACCCACAATCACAGAGCTGAAGATGATGCTTTTGAGAAAGACAATGTAATTTCATAGTGTACTATACAGTGGAAAACAAAGTTGTTTTCTCAGACAGTGGGAGAAAGAAAAGAAACACAGTGATTACCTGGCTCCAACAATCAGTTCGTTCTGCCCGGGGTCAAATGTCAACTGGGAATAATCCACCGTGCCCTCTGCCTTGAACCTGAAGATCCATGGCTCCATCTCTACGGAGAACAAGCACATGACACAACATTAAGTCACTCCGACAAGAGATGTGTTTGACATTTCTGCTGATAAATTGGCTGTGTGGAGCTCTTCCTCATAGACTCAATGAGGCCATTACAGCAGCAATCCATAAATGTTGAGACTCAGCCTGCGACTGTGTCCGGAATTCTGGATTAACCGTTTTTCTTACCTTGATCTGATGTTTTTATATCCAATAAGGAGGAGTAGAGGCAAAAATAAAACATTAAAAACAACTTGACACAATTTGATTTGATTATTATTTATAATTATTTGTTAATTTACAAAATCTAGCTTTAAGTTGTATTTAATTGTTGTTGTTGTTTTTATTACTATTTTCTTTTTAATGGTGGTTGGTGTGAGTGCAGTACTAAATTCCGACCAGTCATTGGTCCGACAACCTACCTCAAACCCTAACCTAACCATAACCGCAAGCACGGAGCAGCGCATTTTCGCCAACCTTAACGCATGTTCGCCAACCTTAATCCGGTCGTTTTCCGCATGTCAGACCAATGACTGGTCGGAAAAGCTACGGACCCCGAGGTAAGGAGGCAAGCCACTTAGCTGGCAGAGAATTTCCTGTTTCTTTCCCGTCTTAAAATGAAATAAAATATATAAAACTTAGTGAATAAATAAATAAAAACAACATCTGCACTGCATTTGGTTTGGTCCTTATGAAAGACAGATCTGTAGAACAAATACTAAATTCCGAGCGATAACAATAAGCGATTTAGCCTAAGACCCAGTGTGCGCGGTCGGAGCTGCGCTGGGCTCTGGATGTTATGTAATATTTCACGTGTACCACTCGTCATTGGATATAATAACATCAGATTAAGGCAAGAAAACGGTTAATCGGAAATTCTCCTTTAAATGTTGAAGGGAGTTGTCAGATCACCATGACATTTGGGCCTACTGTAAAGGCAGTTTGAGGCGTTTCATGGTCTCATGCACCCGCGGTGTGCCTCTCTGCCCCTCAACTTCTCTGCACGTCCCAAATAATCACCCGCCTCCCATTGAAAATGAATTACAGCTAGAAGGTCCTGGGTTCGATTCCCGCTCGGGACGCTGTGGGTGCTGGCGGCGTGTTTCCTCCTCCACGTCATCAGTGCCCATGCCCGAAGGCGGGGTTGGCGAAAGGGCCTTTCTGTGTGGAGTTTGCATGTTCTCCCCGTGTCCCCTAGGGTAGGTACCCTCACAAAAAACATGCAGTAATCCTGGTCACTAAACTGCCTCCCCCTGGCCAGCCGGGGCGCCTGATGGAGGGGAAAGGAACTGGTTGGAATAACGTGTTCCTTCCACGCGCTATGTCCAACCAGGGAAACTCCCCCCTGTCAGGTGTAAAGGAGCAACTTGGACACTCAGGCATGAAGGAAGCATGAGTTCAAGTCCGTTGCTCTCCCCTTGTCCCCCATATATGGGGACTAGGTTGGTGGAGGGTGTGTAGAGCCCAGGATCACATTAGATGGTTGACACAGGGGTGAAAAATGGGTTACAAAATCGTGGGATAAAAATATATATAAAAAAAGAAAATGAATTACTAAGGCGCGTCACTCGCTCCCCATCTGAAACAGCCTTAACAGTGCAAAAGTGTTTGCTTTATATTTAAATGTAAAGGTTTCCATACACCACCAAACACTTTATTCCCCATTATTTAAATGTAGAATAAATGTGTTATTGTGATTGTAAAATCCATGGAGATATAATGGCAGAGGCAAAGTTTTTAAGATTGCACTTGTTATTCTAAAGGCTTGCTCAGTTTGGCTGCTGTCTACAGCATAATATCATTTCTAATCTCCTTCCAGCCAGGGTTCAGTGCAAGAACGTAGGCAAGACCATCTGTTTTTTTTAAGTCTAAAATGCCTCCACAATCTGAGAAGCTCTGGCTAGCCAAATCAATAACTTATTTATTTATAAACCAATGGAGAGAAGAAAAAAAAAACTTGTATTGACTTTACTTGGATTTTTTGTTTGCCTGTTTTGTTTTCTAATTCATACTTTATAGTGTGAGTACTGTACACAATTCTGTTTTTCAGACACCTAAACATTTCATCTGACAAGAATAAATGAAGGATCCATGGGTCATGAGGTCCTGGGTTCAGACCAAATCATACATTGGCTGGTAGCTTACATTGATTGTTCTCTCACATAAACACTGCGTCTAATGGTTTCTTGAGAGGTTAAAAGTTTGGCTGAAATGCGCAGCAGAACAATGGCCTTCTCAACTAGAGACCTTCCAGACCATTTCCTTATTTTGCTACTGGAGCTCATGTCTACAGTCTACGTCGTGCATGCATGCGTGCAGTGTACCTAATAAATGTCTATGATAGTGATGAGATTCGGACATTTTCCATTTCACACTTGACCTTGTCTCTCAAATGCAAGCAAGTACATACACAGGGAGGGAGAGAGTGAGGGAAGAAGAGTGAGACAGAAACATTTATAAGTTAGAGAGGAAGATAGATGGGAGAGAGATAAAATGACAGAGACAGGATTGGACCGGGTAAGAACGATATATGTAGGAGAGAAAAACATCCCAGACAGAAATAGACATTTTACCCCTAACATGCATATCGTCACGGCGCCCAACCCATTAACCCCTGACCAATAGAATCAAAGGCCCTGGGCAGTTGCCGAGCGAGGAGGGCGGCTTGTCTCCAGCCTGGTTACCTGATATGGTCGCCGAGGGTGGTCAAGGAGTTGCGATGGCGACGTATGTTCGCCATCACTCAGCACATACCTGGTCCCTAGTCACAATAATGTATCACTGCTCTGGGAAACCGATACATTTTCACTCCCAACCCCCCTCTTTTTATGGTCAGCATGTGTTGGACATTATACCCCTTGCATTGGTAAACCATCACATGTCCACAGCCAACGTGTGACAATAGGTGAAAGGTGGAAGAAGTCCAAGAAAGTCCACGTAACCTTGCAAAGGTTTACGGTAATGTCGAGCAGTGAGATTTAGAAGGCATCACAGATATGCCAGATGTTTGTGAAATCTTTTGAGACCAGTCTCTTCGGGGGATTTTATTTTTTACTTTGACAGGAACCTTTCAATCATGAGCAGAGGTGGAGAAGAAAAAAGGACAGCAGAGTATATTCCTTTGCCACGCTTTATCTTCTTTTCCAGACACACCTGTCAGGCAGCATTTCAAATGAAACCTCACTCTGCCCTTGCCGGCTCAAAGGCAAAAACATGTGTTTCACCGACAAAATTTAATGTGGGTTTCACTGGCGGGGGTTTGGAAAGTGAAATCCTTGTTAAAGTGGCAAAGTTGCTCCCAAAGACCATACACGTTCTCCGGCTCTCATCTTTGGAAACAACAACATCTGCAGGCACAATGCGGCAACATCATTGGCTGCAGGACAACATCACGTTTTCTACAAATAGGTTTTTCTCTCCCTTTATCTTTCTCTCTTTGTCCCTCAACGCTCATCGAGTTCAGGAGTACAAGTTATCCAACTTCAAAGTTCCCAAGGCTAATACATTTTCATTAGCCTTTGTGAAATAAATATTATTTGGGAGAGTGCTGCGAACTTCACCCAGAAATGTAATTTTGCTTAATGGCCGCTCTGGATGGAAAGCAAAGTTTTGGATGTGCCTCTCCAGCGCCTGAGCTGGGCTCGTTTTTCAAGCCATAAAGAGAATCCCCAGCATACAAATGCGGTCGTGACAACCCCCCGGGGGGAGACGGCGCTTGATGAACCCAGCCTCTCCCCATAAATCTCCCTGAATCACCAGGGGAGGCTTGCTTGTAGCTGTGTGTGTGTGTGTGTGTGTGTGTGTGTGTGTGTGTGTGTGTGTGTGTGTGTGTGTGTGTGTGTGTGTGTGTGTGTGTGTGTGTGTGTGCGTGCGTGGTTGCTTGCTTGCGTGCGTGCGTGAGTGCGTGCGTGCGTGCGTGCGTGCGTGCGTGCGTGCGTGCGTGCGTGCGTGCGTGCGTGCGCGCGTGTGTCGTGCACGCGCGCGTGCGTGTGTTTGTCAGGGCGGGTGGATGGTGCAAAGGGTTCTAATAGAACACAACAGCACCCACAGGATTTATGGCTTTTTATGACGAGGCCAAGGCCCATTCTTAAGCATTCATAAGCAGGCAGTTCACAGATGGCCTCCTCCAAGGCTCTCGATGCAGCATGGCTTTAATGAGGACTATAGCTAAGTCGAACCCAAGGGCTTTTGCAGCTCGTAGCATGAGAAGGCAAGAAGGGGGGGGGGGGGGGGGTTGGGTCGTGAAAGTCACAGAGATTAATCAATTGCATTTCTATAGTTAGTTGCGAAGATGCTGACTTAGGGGGTGTGGTGATAGCTAATTTTAGGAGTTCCCCAATGAGTTATGTTAATGCAACAACGTTTCACACTGACCCAATCTTTAACCCCACTGAAAAGGGAAACAGCGGATCAGTGGAGCATGAGACATGAGACACCCACACTAATAGATACACAACCATGGATTTGGAGGACAACTCACAGAGCAGAGTCAGGGCACAGAGCCAGACACATACCGACATACAAGCTCCAGCCCCCCCACACACACTCTTCCCTTCAAACCCATATTATCCCCTGCACCCCAATCCCATCTTCTCCCTTTCAAAAACACTGCTGCGGTCTTCAGGCTCCACCACTCCAGATCCATTTGTTATTCAGTGTTCTGACATGGGGCGGTTGACACAAAGACAGAATGACAGGCTGTATAAATATTTACAAGAGGCTTCAGAGCCCCACGCCAGTCTCCAATTTGTGAGTCCTTAAAGTTGCTGAGGTACAGCCCTGCACGTCCTACAACAATGGCACCATATGGAACCAATTCTGCAGCGTGAATGGTTCTTCTGTGACTGGTGGAGTGTATAGGGGTGGCAGGGAACGAACACACACATGAACAGCCAATTGACTGTAATTGCGCCATTGTGGTACACCGAAAAAACAGAGTGGTCCTTTAACCTTCAGAGTGTATTACGGGTCATTTTTTACACTAGCACTCCAGATTTTACTTTGTAATGGCCACAAAAAGAATGGTGACTATTTGGTGAAGCTGATTTGAAGGAAATGATTTGGCTAAAGCAGTGGGTAAACAAGCACCTGCTCAATTTAACGGCAAGCTGTAAAATAAGGCAACATTCAGTTTAGTGACCACGGACATGTAGACGGATACGCACTTGAAGGTTTCTCCTAACCAGAACAGAACAAGCAAATTTTAGAAGAAAAAAATAAAAAGATAAGACTCAAGTTGTGTGCCATGGCCCTGAGGCGGCGAGTGAACAAACCACTGTGGAGACACAAATAACTGCACTGTAAAATATGTAACGTACACTTATGGAGCAAAGTCATTTGGGAGATGAGGTGGGAGGCGAAGGGGACAACCGTTTAACGAGATGACCAAACCTCTTCAGGCTGCTAAAAATGTGTGGCTAGGGAAAACACCATGCGGGACTTTTATTGCAGGGACAAATGAAAGACATACAAATCACAAAGTATGGGCAGGGCTGCATCCCCAGTCCATCTGCAGTATGGGCAGGGCTGCATCCCCAGTCCATCTGCAGTATGGGCTGGAAATTAAAATATGATATGAGTCATGACTACAACATAGCTGACCTTGGACATGAATAGAATGCAGCCAATGTTTTGGAATCCATGAGAGTAGCCAGGAAAAATAAATACGATAAAAAAACAACCCCAAAAGATCAATTAAATGGCATGCTATAGCCATAGACTGTAAGGAAATGTAACGGCAATGTCATCTATTGATTTCTACAGACCTGTTTTGAAGCCACTACAAATCTACCATCTTGGGCTTATCCAGTCCCGAATAGCAACAGAAAACAAATGCTATTGGCGGGTCTCAATAGAACCAGTAGAAGGCTAGAAGCCCTAGAAGCATACCCTACTTTATCATCAATTTAAAAATGAATAGGACAATCCATATCAAAAAACGGATATCATGGAAATTGAAAGAAGATATTAAACTAGTATTTATGTTTACTACAGCAATAATACAAAATGAAAAGTCCGGCAAATAACCAGTCACTTGATTCGAGTGTCCTTTTCTTTTTCTTTTTTTTACAGCAGGATATAGCGACACCTTCAGCGTTTAATGACTTCCTCATTGGCTTTCAAAACCGGATCCAAGTTGCTGCCTGGCTATAACATAATTCGGAACTGCATTTGCTCTCCTCTCTCCAGTGATGTGTTAGCTGGTCAGGAATGATAAAAGCTGAGTTTGGTCGCATGGATGTTAAAAAGAAAAAAGCCGGGTTCTCTCCTCAGAGACAAGACCCTTTATCAGGCTCTGGCTTGTGAAGACATTGTTTACACACAGTTTACAGCCTCTAAAAAAACCTTTAAAACCTGCACCTCCCACAAAACACTTGTTAAATACAGCACTTTATTAATTTATCTCTGGGGCTTTGAGCTGCAATAACAGCAAAATGCTTAGTCAGTACTTGAGCCAAAGAACTTTTTGTGGTAGACGTGGGTATTAAGTGTTTTTATAGCCCCTTTTCTTTGGGCATTTTCACGCTTCATTTCAGATAGGTTGTAGAGAGACAAGAAAGTAAGGGCAGAGAGTAAGGATATCGATGTAAAACATGACAGGGTCAGATTCAAACCCGGGTAACTACGTAAATGGCTTGTGCCAAAACATAAGAAAGTCCAACAAAAGATACAGTATCTACATATCAGCATATCCATCCAGTATGGAGGTTAGACATAACGTGCATGAACATGGCACCAGGTATTGGACATTAAGGCTCAAGAAGAATATAAGCCTGTTGTAGGGGATGTATACCCCTTTTGGAATGTTCCTAGAGCTATATTAAGACCTTTGTGGAATCATGGAGCGTGAGTGGAGGTTAAAGGTAAAACATCTCAATGGCTGTGCTAAACTGTACAGTATATGCTTTCTTTGTGAAACCATGCCATTTCTGAAACCGCCACATGAAGTGTGGCGGTTTCAGAAGTGTTGTGCCAAGTCAGAGAAACCATCCCCAGTAGGGTCAAGCCCATGCAAAGGCACACCCTTCCACACTCAACCCACAATCACCCACAGAGAGAGCAATAGTCTCTCACTGGAGCACAGACAGTGGAAGTGCAGTTTCAAGGGTAGAGAAAGGTTACACTCACATAAATTATTCAATTCATCTTTTTATTTAACTTTTGTCCTGCAGTAAAGTACTCTGTAACATGGAGCACACACCAATAGTGGGGAGGTGCTGACCACGGGAGATAAACTGTTGAAAATAAAGTTCGCACAGCTCGTGGCCACAATATAATAAACTTTATTTTATTTGGCTAACGACAAATAAAAAGGTATGGGTTGTGACTGCTCCACATATTCCAGCAGATAATAATTAGCATATTCCCATATCTATTTTCTCATTCTAATTCTGTATATGTCCTCCCAGTAACCCCGAACCTTGAACTAAAGAATCTAATCGATTCTGTGTTCCAACCTTCTGTGCAGAAGAGATGCCAACTGCCGAGCACCAAAGAGACCTTGGACTGAGCTTCGGGCAGCTTACAGTTCTTGGACCAAGTTCTGCTTCAAAGATGACAGTGAAGCTCTAGATGAATGTCCAACTGACGTTTGGGTTTGCCAGGGCGGCAGAGTGCAGCTTGCCTACAAATACATTTATCTGTTTGTAGTGCTCCCAGCCCAGCTGAGGAGCATATGCAGCCAGTCTAGTGCATTCCAGACACCCAGGGATTACACTGGAGTATGTGGAGACGGATGACTCACAAAGGAGTGTTATAATTGGTTTAAGGACAGGGCCAAACCTGTCTGTCTGTCTGTGTCTGTCTGTCTGTGTCTCTCTCTTTCTCCCTCTCCCTCCGTCCCTCTCTCTGTCTCCGTTTCTCTCTCTCCCTCTCTCTCTTTATCTCGCTCTCTCTTTCTCTCTCTCTCCCCCTCCTTCCTTCCCTCTCTCTGTCTCTACCTCCCTCTCTCTCTCTCACGCATACAGTTTGTTTGCATGGGTTCATATTCTGTAATGACTCATAGCTTTCCGTGTTCATTGCTTGAAAGCAAAGGCTATAATTTGATGAGCTTTTGAAATGGCTTTGTGTTCTGCACAGCCTAACAATGCAAGGTTTTCCAAAGCGCTACAAGACAACCATCAGGCCATGACAGGAAGTCTATTAAAAAACAAGGTAAAATACAACCGTTAAAAGGGAAGATTCATGGACAACACTGAGACACAATTAAAATGAGGGCTATCTCTTTAGCAGGGGAGGTGACTTGCACATTATAGAACCCAAAGTATAGCCATAAAATAGTGCTTCAAGGTAGTAAAAAGTGCGATGTTAAAAGTATAGCCAAGGCAATAACACACAGAACAATCTTTCTGGCTGCTATGATGGCCCCCAGGTGCCTCTCTTGTGGTTTTAATAACTTAAAGGTATTTACTTCTGATTCACTGGACTGCAGGGCAGGCCCTCTGCTATTTGCTCCTCACCTATTGCATCATCATTGCACCTTCCTACTGACAACATATTAAGCTGTCTAGAAATGTTTATTTTATAATTATTATTTTATTTCACACCTGTGTGATGAAATTCACCATCTACGGTATGTACATTGCCTAAAATTGCCCATGTGTCATATTTTGGACAAACTGAAAGTCCCGCTGAGGCAGCTCCCCTGTCACAATGCCCCCGGGCCATGGCTGGGCTCTATGCATTAGGAGAACGCTACAGTATGTGCTCTCATACTGCTGCCAGCCACTTAGCGCTTCGCTGCCCTGTGGCACCCTGGTCAGCACTCTGCTCAGCCTTCAGGGTTCTCCTGACGACCCGTAATGGAATGACCTTCACACTCCAGTCTAGTCCTGAAAATCACATCTGTTTCAGAAATGTAGACCTCACATCCATCCATCCATCCATCCATCCATCCATCTTCAACCGCTTATCCGTAGTCAGCTCCACCAGAGTGTTCCAGACGTCCCTCTCCAGAGCAACATTAGTGACTTCCTCCTGGGGGATCCCGGGACGTTCCAAGGTCAGTGAGTCGATGTGTTTCCTCCAACTGCGCCTTGGTCTGCCCCGGGGTCTCCTCCCCGACTTCAAAAAAGCATTTGATTCAATTTGGCACGAGGGTCTGATGTACAAACTGTTGGAAAGTGGCATTGGGGGGAAAACCTATGACATCATAAAATCAATGTACACTAACAACAAATGCGCAGTAAAAGTAGGTGAAAAGCATACAGATTTCTTCCCCCAAAGCCGAGGAGTTAGATAGCCTGAGTCCAACACTCTTCAACATATATCAACAAATTGGCAAAAATGTTAGAACAGTCTACAGCTCCAGGCATCCTCTTGGCAAACACAGAAATCAAATGCTTACTTTTCTCAGATGATCCAGCTGTCTCCAACCAAGCAGCAACTTGATCTCCTACACAAATTCCCCCAGACATGGGCCCTGACAGTGAACTAAGACTAAGACTAAGATCCAGCCGCCAAAACCATAAATTTTTCCTAAATACAATCCCACTAGAACAAACAAAAAACTATACCTACCTCAGCCTAAACATCAGCAGCACAGGGAACTACAACCAAGCTGTAAAGGACCTGAGAGACAAGGCAAGAAGGGCATTCTATGCCATCAAAGGAAACACAAAAAAGACATCCCAATTAAAACCTGGCTTAAAATACTGGACTCTGTGATAGAACCAATTTCCCTCTATGGTTGCGAGATCTGGGGACCATTAGCAAACCATGACCTTGAAAAATGGGATAAAAACCAAACCGAGACCCTACACACAGAATTCTGCAAATCCATTCTCCGTACCCAGCGAACAACACCAAATAATGCATGCAGGGCAGAATTAGGACGATACCCACTCATAATAATAATCAAAAAGATAGCACTTAAGTTCTACAACCACCTAAAACAAACTGACCCAGATGCACTCCATAACAAGGCACTCACACACACAGCGAAACTCTAGAGAGATGCCACAGAGTCACGACTTAGAAAACCCATTGGACTAAACCAAATTATAAAACAGCAAAAGGAAAACTATCTGACACATTGGAAAGAAGCAACACAAAAGCAGAGTAAACTAGAATGCTATCTGGTCTTAAACAGATAATACACTGTGGCAGAATACCTGAGCACCGACCCAAAACAAAGAAAAATCAGACTCAGTGAGCACAGTCTTGCGATTGAGAAAGGCTGTCATAGGCAGACCTGTATCCCGAGAGAAGACAGACTATGCACCCACTGCACACAAAATGAAGTGGAAACCGAGCTACATCTGTCCATTGTACCAAGACATCAGAGACACATACTTCCCACAGATTACAACTATACACAGAGATTTTGAAAACAAAAAAACTCCCATATCTGCAGTGCTGGGCGAAGTACGACAATGTGCAAACACAGCAGCACGATTCGTGAGTTGCTGTGATAGGAGAAGGACATCAAATGGAACACAACCACCCTAAAAACTAATCATTGTGTATAGTCCTGCACTAAACCAGCATCGAGTGATCTTGGTACATAGAAGTTGATCTATTGAAGACTCTCAAATAAGTTTTATTTTGATTGTATTGTTGCTTTCTACTTGAATTGAATTGAATTGAGACGCCCGAGAGGCGTCCTAACCAGATGCCCGAACCACCTAAGCTGGCCTCCTTTCCAGGCGAAGAAGCCTGGAAGTCTCTCTCGTGTGATGGAACTTCTCACCCTATCTCTAAGGGAGAGGCCAGCCACCCGTCGAAGAAAACAAATTTCGGCCGCTTGTCATGACCCACGCTTCATGACGATAGGTGAGAGTAGGAACGAAGATTGCTCGGTAGACAGAGAGCTTTGCCTTCTGGCTCAACTCTCTTTTCGTCACAACAGTGCGGCACAGCGACTGCAATACCGCCCCTGCCGCTCCGATTCTCCGGCTGATCCCCTCCTCACTCGTAAACAAGACCCAGAGATATACTTGAACTCCTTCACCTGGTGTAATGCCTCATTCCCTACCGGAACTGCACAATCCACCTCACGTCTTAATCTTTATCTTCCTCCTCCCCAAATCACATCCCATTTATAATATTATCTTCAGCTCAGCTTCTGTGGTAAAAGTTCCAGTTGTGGTAGAGCATCAGGATTGATTACTTATACAAGTTTAATTCTGATGTGGGATGAATGCACACTGCTTTGATGTGCACGACTGCATTTACTCAAAAGACATCAAAAGCCTCAATATTGACATTGACTTCTTCCTGTTGGATTCATCCAACATAATTTATCATATCCAATATTGCTGGCCGCCAAGAAATCTATAATATTAACATCAAAACAAGCAGCACATTAAGAGTAACGATCGATTTGTAGGCTATAAACTCCTGGTAAGTTTCATTTAAAATGTTTAAACTAAAGGCTTTGTTAGTTAGTTTGTATCTAAAACCGCTATTTAAGAGCAAGAGACATCTAGGAAACCACGCTGCAGTGGAGAACATTCCAGAAAGACAGATGCCTGTTATTATTTGGACACTGTTCATCTTGAAGGCTGTCTGCCTGTAATGAGACTGCTGCTGGCTTCGCTGCACAGTGCATGCACACAGGCTACTGACGTCAGCTGCACTATACATATACAGAGTGTCATACTGTATAGAGCAGTGGTTCCCAAACTTCTTCATGTCAAGGACCCCCAAAATGATATTAAATAGCCTGCGTACCCCCATTTGAAAAGATATGCCAGGGACCCCAATAAGAGAAGATTTTTACGGCTCTAGCAGTGATTCTCAACCCGTTTAATTTCAAGGACCCCCAGTTTGACATGCATTAGACTACGGACCCCCATTGAATAGCATTTCTATCTCTGGGACCCCCAATTTATATCGTAAAATCAATGCTAATTTAACTCTGAGAGCGTACAAATGGAACCAAATGGACCCGTTAGGGTCCATTTGGTTCCATTTGTACGCTCTCAGAGTTACAGACCCATAAGGGTCCATTTGGTTCCAAATTATCATTTAGCTGGGTCCCCTCTGGAACTCCCTCAAGTACCCCTGGGGGTCCCCGGACCACTGATATAGAGTATGACACCATTACTGTGTCCAAGGCTTGTGACATAATCGTTCCTACAGTATTCTAAATGTATAAGGTAAAGCCCAAACCCGGCATGAGCCAAAAAATACAAAAACTAAAAAATATTGGCCTATAATGCCCAAAACGGGGACCCCAGTGTAAAAGTTGGTAATAAACGCTGATAGCTTACACATCGCCGATGCTGGCAAGAACAACGTGAATTGATTGGAGCAATGCAGTTCACGCGATTCAAGTAGTTTGATTATCTTTATTGCGCCCAGCCTCATTACTCCCATTATCTTTATTTTCCAAGTACATTCTTGGATTATACCATGATGATCACTCTTGTGAAGGTTTTGTCAGAACTCTCTTCTCAGGGTATCATAGCTCTGACACCTGGAGCGGTAGTGACTCAGGAGGGAGACAGAGCAGTTGTCTGACATGGTAATCAGAGTCTTGTCCTTGAGCAAGACACTGAACTTGAAGCCTATTCTATTGTTGGCTAACCGCCGATAGCCTACAAATGTAGATTCAACAGTCTCTCTGCTGAGGTCACCTAGAGTAGAGAGTAACTTGATTCATTTGGAAAATGATTGCTTCAGCACAGCTGGTAGTTCAATCAGATATACAGTACTGTATCATAAAACGTGATGAAAGTCATGACGTTCTGCTCTCTTCCCATTCCCAGCTCGGCACAATGATCATGAACCGCGTGTGCGTATTACCCGAAACGACCACTTTGCTTTATTAACGCCCTTATATTTCATCCAGGGCATTAGGGCCACTGGGGCTTAATAGCCCATGCCGGCACTTTATGGAAGGCAAACAGATCGACCACATCTGACCCTGGCGGCTTGGATGTGGTCCCCTGGTGTGAACCACAGAGAAGAGAGAGCATATGGCGTTAGCCAGACTGTTAGTCATCCTGGTCCCCCTCACGCTCAATAGACTATCCAACTATCCATGAGCTAATGAAGACTGTGCACGGAAATAGAGAGAGGGAGAATGAGAGAAAGGAGAGAGAGTGTGTGTGTGTGTGTGTGTGTTCACGTGCGCACGTCACATGCATCCGTGCGCAGGAACGTGGCGTGCGTGCGTGCATGTGTACTGTATGTCTGAGCAGTGACCTTCGTCTTCCAGTCAATTACTCCTCAGGCAAAGGGCTATATGATTATCCTAGCCTGGGATCTCCATTGGCCTGGAAAGGGCTCAGTAGCACTTTGCTGCTTCGCGGTGGCTAGAAAGAATTGCATTGATTGCTATATTGATGTTTTCTGTTGGCAAAGATTTGCAGTTTTACATTACAGTTTGGCTGTTCAATAGCAACGTGGAGCAGGGGAAGGAGGAACAATGAATCTCGATTGCGGGACGTACTGAGTCTGAAAATGAGTGTAACCACCCAGCATAAGGGGTTAGAAGAAGATTAGTGGTTGCAATATCCACGGGCCCGTTGTTTAAGAATAGATTTGTGCGTGCGATGGGAAACAGGACAAAAGGTTGACAAGAGATGAAAGAACCTCCACATTTGATGTTAATAGAAAAACTCTGCGATAAAGAGGTTATTGGAAAGGATACTGCTGTCAGTGCTGTGTTTGTTTGTGTGTGTGTGTGTGTGTGTGTGTGTGTGTGTGTGTGTGTGTGTGTGTGTGTGTGTGTGTGTGTCTGTCTGTGTGTGTGTGTGTGTGTGTGTGTGTGTGTGTGGGAGAGTGCTGTGAGAAAACCCACCTGAGTGTGGAATGAGTGGGTGCTCGGCCTTGTGGCAGGGCGATTCGGGCAGCAGCACCGGCCCTCTCCTGCTGGCCACAACTCCGGCCCGCAGGACCAGCATGCACTGCAGCAGCAGCAGTGCATGCTGGGTAATGCGGCGTCCCATGAGTGGGGGCGGAGCTTGGCTCACTTCTCCTCAGGGCTCAGGAGCCAAGAGCATCAGAGAGACACCTGGGAGAGAGAGACAGAGAGGGAGATTAAAGTTAACACATTTTGATTTCACACTTGATTTAATTCTAGGTGAGATATATCTTGCTACAGTATATCACCTGCATATTGTAGCATATGCAGTCAAAGCTTCACCTGAAGACGCTGTGAGACAGCGAAAATAATTCTTTCCAAAACGTGGACAGAGGGAGGGAGAGGGAAAGAGAGACGGAGAGAGAGAGATAGAGATAGAGAGAGGCGTGACGGAGCAGAAGGAGATAGTGCAGAAGGAAAGGAGCTATGCAGGAGGAAAGGAGATATTGTTGGGAGTCACGCTGAGTAACAGCAGCTGCTGTACTCTTCACAAACAGCCAGGGACCCCTGGCCTCTCACCCCTTGAACATGAATCAGGGTTCTGTCATTCTTCACACACCTAGAGTATGTCTGTATTTGTGTGTGTGTGTGTGTGTGTGTGTGTGCACGTACATACATGCGTGCGTGTAAAATAAATATAATATACTGTCCCCTTTCATTGTTGTTGGGGTATTTGCCAACTGCATTTGCACATACCAGTAATGCGTCTGCATTTACCCATCCTAACTATTAGGAACAGTGGATGCCATTCATACAGCACGCAGGGAGCACACAGACAGGACGAGCCAGGGGTCGAACCAACAACTTTTTGATCCTCGGTCGGCCCCTTTACTCGCTCATCTACAGCCACCCGTGCGATTGTGTGTGCGTGTGCGCGTGCGTGCGTGCGCGTGCGTGCGTGCGCTCTCCAGAGTATCTGATAGCAGAGGGCAGGACTGGCTTTACGAGACCGGAGTGTACTGTGCATGTGTGTGTTTGTGTCTTTTTCTCTCTGCATGGTACTCCTCATGGGGCTCATTGACTATCTACAGCTGCTGTAAAACCATTGAACTCACTAAGGCATGTCTGCCAAAATGCTGGATGATATTAAAAACCCTTAAGGCTGCTTCAAAACCAAGCGACTGGCTTGAAGAACCTTAACATTATCAGCATTTGCGCCGTTTAGCTTTTCACAACCCGTACTGAAAAAAGAAAAGTAGTCTTCACAAAACATGGCCTTCCATATATCTTCTGTTAAATAGAAGTGCATATATTGCCTATATATATGCCTTTACTTTTCTGTGTGGGTGAAGTGAATTCTGTGTGCACACAGTGAATTGGATGTGTCCACATTTTTGCCCGGTCATAGATACATGGTGTTGTGTACTGTAGATGACGAATGATGATCCCTCCTCCGTGACAGCTGAGCGGTGTAGGTGTGAGGTGGAAAAATCGAAGAAAAAACTCCCCAAAAAAACAATGCATACCTGCCAAGATTTGTGGGCTGCGGCAAAAAAAGCAAGCGGGGGAAAAACAAACAAAATTCAGCAAGGTGGTGAGCAATGCCTCAGCAGAGATATTGCTCTACTTCTCTCTCTCTCTGCGTGGCCCTTTAGCCTTGGTATTGGATGAGAAGTATGCCTTTTATTTATTTATTTATTTCCTTTGAATTGAATGTTTACTCTATCAGCTGTGCACTGAGTAAATTCTATTACCCTGGGGGCCCGTGAAATGCGTTCAAAGACCATTGAATAAATGCGCGGGCATTGGGGATAAGTGGGTTTCCATCCAACTGCGGAGTAATGCAAAACACCTGTCTTGCACTGGAGGGGAAACCACAGACTGCGACAGACGGTTATTTTGTTTTGTTTAGAAATGATTACGTCTGTGGCATTTGTTTGGTATATATCTACAGAAACAAATCACACCCGTGTGAAGTGAGGGGCGCTCTTATCGTCATACATCATCATGACGTAAAATAGACACTATGCCTATTTGCTCAGACACTATGACGTAAAATTCTCCATTCATTGTGAATGGGAATGTAATGTTTGTGTAGGACAAACACGTGAACATACACTAAAAGCTATGAGGGGCAAGCACCCCTAAAGTGTGTAAAAATGGCCACATACAGGTTAACTTAGAGGCCTTAACAGTTTGACTGTTTTACACACTTAACCCGCATTTTAATCAACCCCCCTTCACTGCCGAGATTGTTGTATTACCTTTAGAGCATACGCTGAATTATTTTGGCTTTTAATCCGCGAAAATCCAGCGAAAAAAGCTCCCTCGGTTTGTTGTGATCCGAGCGTATCATCCACCATCTTGGTGCACCCGGAAGACGCACACAAGACTCGTCTCAATGAGGCGTTGCACCCCATGCATTTCCATTGGCCTCAATTTCCCAGAAGCCCTAGCAGCCCACAGCATGTGACGATTTCCGGTTTCGTCATCAAAGCGAAAGCATCTAGTCTCTATCTCCGCGACGAAGACGGATTTTCTTTTTATTTATTACAATACAGCGGATTAAACACATAAAACAAAAGGCGGGTATGTCGTATATCGCAGCGACAGTAACCTGGATTAAACCATTCCCGGCACGGAAACTGTTTTAATGGGTTTCCAGGCGGTCCCCAGAAAGATGAGCTATTAAATAACATGAAAATAACAGCACTGTCAATTTCTTCGTTTACTAAGATGATTTGACCCTCTGTATCTTTGAAATAAGATGTAACTGACATTTTGTGATCATTTTTCTAGCTATGCCATCATGTTTTAAATGTTTTGTTCCTGTTTCTTAGATGTTTAGTGGTTGTTTTTATTTTATGCCCTTGCTCATTGTAGCACTTTGAGATTCCCGCGAATGTAAAGTGCGTCATAAATAAAATCCATTAATATTATCATTATAAGTGCAACCCTGTTTTAACAAGTTTATCATGTTCTGTGTCTGACATAATATACTGTATCAGACACAGAGCATCAGCAAGAAACACTATTTTGCAATTGAGCAATTTGAGTTGATTTGAAATCTAAATGTAACCTTACTAGGCTATATAGTACATTGCTGCTATTTTCCAAAAATCTTGAAATAATCTTTAACAAAAACCTTGTGTGTGTTGTGGGTTCCTGGCACAAAATATTTTCAGATGGGGTCTGCAACCAAATACATACGGTATTAAATTGGGGGTCCTTTACATGAAAATGAAAATTATAACTGATTCCCACCATATCGGCATGTAACTCGGATGGCGGGTGCGCCACACAACGAGCCTCACGGAATGGCTAGCCAGCGTGCCTGCTAGGTTGTTTCGAAGCGCGCACGGCTCTCATCCGCGGGTGAAACACCTGCATTGTGGTGAGTTGGCTCTTTATTTAACGTGTCATTTGACATTGCTGATTTCTTCATCTGCAACCTTTTCCTGAAAGTGTTTAGAGAGCCTTGTTGTTGTTTTTGCAGTGTTTTTTTGCCTGCTGTAGCTGTGAGCCAGCATAGTAATCCTCGCTGTGCAGATTAACCAGTGCATTTGTCAGTCTCCTTGTCGTGTCTCATAGCATTACTACAATGATGAATGTCTGAATCCACTTAGGGAGCATGTTTCATCATCAGCTTGGCACGGAGGTGACACTGTCAAGGAAAACATGTGCGTAGACAGAATATTTATTGTTTTGCGTGACATTCAACCGGCTATAAGAGCTGGCAGACGCTGTGTATATTTTGGAGTGCTTTTTGTTTTTTTTGTGTCTGTCTGTCTGTCTGTCTGTCTGTCTGCGCGCTGTGTGTGTGTGTGTGCGCTGTGTGTGTGTGTGTGTATGTATGTATATGAGTGCTGTGTACTGTGTACACACACAGGGTTGTCAGATAGGAGCATATGCCACAACTGTCAAGTTGAGCTCTCTGCTGACCTCACTGACTGAGTTACGCTGCAGTTGACCTCATGTCAGACACAAGCAAGCACACACACACACACACACACACACACACACACACACACACACACACACACACACACACACACACACACACACACACACATTTCGATTTCTTTATTTGAGTCCACATTTATAAAATACATTAACAAGGGCACAAATATTTTCAGTTGCTTCTGATATACTACGCACTCGAAACATCACGTGTCTCAGTGCTTGAGTCCAAACAAGCCCTAAATGTACAGAATATAGGCAACACACACACACTTCAGTCTGTCATATTACCAACACCGAAAGTAAATCATGGGTACAAAAAGCACCTTCTCCTCCAAATAGACCGACTGCCTATAATGGAGGAGATTGAACAGTATGTTGCAAGCTGCTTTGCCTTACACTTGGACAACCCTATAATCCTCAAGCCTCTGACCACTAGCCTGTGGACATGGCCCAGGCTGCCAAATATAAAAACAATGAGCTGACACGTATAGCCCAGTTGTATAATGGCCTGAACTAATGGTTGATATTTTTGTATACACACACACACACACACACACACACACACACACACACACACACACACACACACACACACACACACACACACACACACACACACACACACACACACACACACAGTCACACACACACACACACACACACACACACACACACACACACAGGCCCAGCTTAATGCACAAAGCTTGAGGGGCACCACACGCCTGACCTAAAAGCAAAAAGTAGAGGCACTGAAATACAGTCCAGAGGCTGCTGAAATAGCCTTAAATCTGTGCCCAAATCGATGCGGTGTGTAGTGTTGTGACCGGGAGCAATGGCAGAAGCCCAACATATAGCTTCGCCTCAACGCAGATGGCAATCAAAGACCTCCAAAATCGAAGACCTCAGCAATCAAGTCGCACACTTCATTTGTTTCATTTAATTTTCATAGGTTTCGTTTCAATAAATTCATCTTAACTTAATGCTGATGAGTTTACTGTGTATCAGCAGAGATAAGTACTCTGCCTGTGACACACACATTCATTAGCAGCTAGCACGGTGCGGTCTGATCTAATCGAACACAGAAACCCACGGCTTGATTGGAAAATAAAAACCATTTGCTAAAGTTGTTGCATGGGTCCTGTGATATATGGGCATATTTTCTGTTTTCTCTCCGTCCG